>NC_057734.1:25292759-25335379 GCF_004010195.1 Chiloscyllium plagiosum | reverse complement strand
CACCCCAGAGAAATTACTGTCCATTTATCCTATGCATGTCCCTCAATTTTGTAAACCTCTATAAGGTCACCCCTCAGCCTCCGACGCTCCAGGGAAAACAGACCCAGCCTGTTCAGCCTCTTCCTATAGCTCAAATTCTCCAACCCTGGCGACATCCTTGTAAATCTTTTCCGGCTTTTTTTTAAAAGAAGGATTTGGTTTGCAAGTTAAGGCATTTATCATTACCAATGCAAATAAAGCATTTCTTACATATGTTATCAGATGCAGAACCGGTTAAACAGGGAAGTATCTTGTATCTAATATAATGGAAAATATTTGCACTATCTCGAGCTATCTTTTATTGCATTCCTGCTTTACACTTTCATTGCTAACAGCAAACAGGGATAACTGTGACCTGTAGAAGTTGGATTATGATGTTTTATGTTTCCGTGCAATTGAAAGCCTAAAGAATTCCAATAGGCCAGGTTTTCTGATGAGCTCTGAGCTGTAACTTTTGTGTGCAATAACTCAAGAGATTCTAGCTGCAGTGAAATTTATTTGATTTGAACTTTGTTTTGTCAATGACGTTGTATCTTTTAAGAAATGTCTACATGCATTTGGCAGAGATTTGAATGGTTTCACGTCCTAATGTTTTCCCTTAATGTTTCTTGATTGTGCAGGAATAGGCTAATTATCTAACATGTCCCTTTGTGCTCCAGAAGCATCTAACTTCATGTAATCCCAAGTATTTAAATGTCTTTGAGCCTCTTCCACTTTACCTTTTGTTTCAGTTGTGTATTTCATATGATGATGTACCAATCGATTTGTGGAACATGTGAACATTTAAGGTTGACAACACGGTTAATGGAAACCAATTACAGTTCTCAAATTGAGTTCTTTCCTGCTGTCACGCAGATCATTAAGATTCATCCCAGAATCTCAGAAGCGTTATTACGTGTAAGGAAACCTGTCGTGTTTGTACCAGCTTTTCAAATGAACATCATTATCTACTGCCAATTTCCTGCTTTCTCCCCATACCCTTGCACATTACTTTTATTCAGATAATGTCCCATGCCCGCTTGAATATGTCAATTGAATATATCAGTGGACCTAAAGGTGTTTGTGAACCAGTTGGGTATTTACGACAATCAGCATTAACTAGATATTAATTCTTCAAGCTTTCATAATCTGCTATGGTGCTGTGGCCTACAGTAAAATTGTTCATGTGAGTTTTAAGCAACACAGTTTTAAGCACTGGTTGATTTGTCATGAATTGATCCGCCTTGTTTTGGTGGTTCTCTTCTACACAATACTTCAATGTTACCCTGTCCCTCCCCATCCTCACCCTCAATACCCAGACCTGTCATTCTGAATCATTCTTTGTCACCGTCAGCTTTCGTTATGCCTGACTAGACTATCCTGGAGCAAATTGACCTGAAGAAACAATAGTTGTCCCACAGCTTTTACCACCTTCCAATCCAGCTACTCAATATTTCCATTTCATCCACTCCAACGTTTAGAATGTTGATGCGAGATATTGTGCAGGCTGTCAGATGTGCTGGTGGCTGTGGAACTACTGCACACTAAAGGATAAGAATTTCTAACCTACTAGTAGATGGTGCACCTCAGTCCATATTGTACTTGTAGCATTTTTTAGATTTTAAGAGGTAAACAATAGAAGTTGAATGAATCACAAAAGAAACCTTTGAGAGACATGCAGGGCACATATTGGGTATTTGAAGCTTGGGCATCCAAAGCTATGAAGAGAAAGTTGACCATTTGAAATAGTTTTGAATTGTATGCATAAAGAACCATTGGAGATGTCTTGGGCCAATAATCTCCTTTTCTGCTGTAACTCTGTGTGGTTTTCTTTTTCACAACCATGTGTTAAACTCCTGTGAAGTCCCAGTGAGGGTCAGTCATCGAGATTGTTTAGCTTAGAAATGTAGAATCTTCCATTTGACAAGTAAGGCAGAAGAGTGCGCTCACCACACGGGATTATAACAATAATTGAAGATCTCTTCCTTTTGCAACTCGATTTTAATGCTGCTTGTGCCAGAATACACTGGAGGTGGGAAATACATTTGTCACCTTCAATATCTGAGTTGTTTTAAGAAAACAAAGTCTGGCAGTAATAAAATATGAAATGGGTTAGGTAAAAATAAAAATTTACAGACCTGACATTCTGAATTATTTGATTGCAATATAGAGCATTTGGTGATGAGCTTTCATCGTAGATGTTACATAGTTTGTAAATTGCTTAGGCCACAAAAGCTGACTTATGAAAGAGAACAAAATGCCCTGTTGTTCATTGACCTCTTGTGGTCACTTTTAAAACTACAGTTTTTTTTCTGTCACTTGCAGTTATAACTGACTGTCACAGATTACTGTCTCCTTTTTAAAGTAAGTTTGAAATTTGAGCCCCAATTACAAAAGGGAACCACATTAAATGAGGGCTTAAGTAAGTAACTGAACTGGCATAAACAAAATGCTACTATTATTAAAATGGAGCATTCTTTGGTGTGGTGCATAACTGGCCGATTAGTGAATTAGAACATTATTCCCTTGCG
The DNA here is from genome assembly GCF_004010195.1 of Chiloscyllium plagiosum. Classification (NCBI taxonomy): domain Eukaryota; kingdom Metazoa; phylum Chordata; class Chondrichthyes; order Orectolobiformes; family Hemiscylliidae; genus Chiloscyllium; species Chiloscyllium plagiosum. The sequence goes on along the minus strand of NC_057734.1, from coordinate 25,332,830 downwards.
TACCACTATAAGTGAATAGATGCAGCTATTTTATTTGTTCTTTGAGCTACAGCAGTGCCTTTAAATACTGCACTTTAAGTGCAAATGTAATTAAGCTTCTGTTCTCCACTTTGAAATCAAATTAATTGTTTTTAAAAAAGCTGTAATTCCACAAAGGAAGCAAAAAAAACCTTATGTTATAAATGGCAACTGTTTAATTCCATATAGCTGGACAGAAAGCTGTTTTCTCACTGATATGTTTTTCCACAGCTTGACCTTTATGGATTACAATTTTTTTCATGTTGTAAAGTGCTCTTTGGACACATGCTTAGAGTCATATAGCATGGCAACAGACCCTTTGGTCCATCTCCTCTATGTCTACAAAGTTTCCCAAACTAAACTGGTCCTATTTGTTTGTGTTTGGCCATATCCCTCTAAACCTTTCCTATTCATGTACCTGTCCAATTGTTTTTTAAATGTTATAACTGTACCTACACCTACACTTCCTCTAGCAGTTTGTGGGTGGCACCATGGCTCAGTGGTTAGCACTGCTGCCTCACAGCAGAAGGGACCCGGCTTCAATTCCAGTCTTGGGTGACTGTCTGTGTGGAGTTTGCACATTCTGCGTGGGTTTCCTCTGGTGCTTCGGTTTCCTCCTGCAGTCCAAAGATGTGCAGGTTAGATGGATTGACTGTACTAAAATATTCCCATAGCGTTCAAGAATGTGCAGGTTAGATGGATTAGCCATGATAAATGCAGGGTTATGGAAATGGGATGCTCTTCAGAGGGTTGGTGCAGACTTGATAGGCTGAATTGCCTCTTTCTGCACTGTCGGGATTCTATGATTCTGTGATTCATACCACGTATGAACAACCCACTGTGTGAAAATGTTGTCCCTTTTAAATGTTTTTCCTCTTACCTTAAAAATATGGCCCCTAGTTTTGAACTCCCTTCACCCTAGGGAAAAGGCACTTGCTATTTATCTTATCTATGCTCCTCATTTTTTTATAAACCTCTATAAGGTCATCCTTCAACCTCCTATACGCCATTGAAAAAGCCCCAGCCTATCCAGCCTCTCTTTATAGCTCAAATGCTCCAATCTGAGCAAAATCCTAGTAAATCTTTTATGAACCCTCTCCAGTTTAGTAATATCCTTGCTATAGCAGAGAGACCAGAACTATACGCAGTACTGCAAAAGTGGCACACCAAGTCCTGTACAACCTGAACATGACATCCCCAACTCCTGTCACAATGTTGTTCTTTTTACAAGGTTACTATGCCCTTGAGTTGTTTTTTTTTTACCAGAGAGGGGGTAATTGGACAGGCTCCAACTCAGCTGGATTTGAAAGGTTTATTGGGGTCCTTTTTGTTTACCCCTAACAGATAATGCCTCTGGCCTAAGGCTTTCATGTCTTTTTTAAAAAACCGGTGTAATCAAATGGGAATGGCCAGCTAGCTGTGTAGCTAGCCTTCGTTTAGATTAGAGTTTTTGATTCAGTTCAGCAGCAGTGTGTGTGCGTGAAGAAAGGCTGCTGGGCCAATCCAACCGGGTACCCACACTCTCTAACTTAAAGTCTGTAAGCGCTGATTTGTTTCATTTTTACTCTTTGGGCTTGTGTTTATTGGGGCTGTTGCAAGTATTTCTGCAAACATCATTAGGTCGGGATAGTCTGTCTAGTTTTTGAATAGGATAAGTTGTCCAGTGTTCTATTTTCTGTTCTTTGAGTTTCATTCTGTAATTTTGTAAATAAATTCTGTTTGTTTAAAATGTGGCAGTTGGATCAGCTAATTCACTCTGGGACTATCCACTATACACTTACCTAAAACAAATAGCAAAGTTATGGTCTGGGCTACCTGCTTAAAAATATTTTGAGGGGTCAGGCCTGGTCCATAACACTCTTCTACTCAATGGTCTGAGCAATGAAGCCAAGCATTCCAAACACTGTCTATGTGTGAAGCAACTTGCAATGAACTATGTACCTGAACCCCTCTGTGTCTCTGTTCTAATACACTCTCCAGGGCACTGCCATTAACTTTGAGTCCAGACCTTGTTTGTTTTTACCAAAATGAAATATCTCATGTTTATCTGAATTAAACTCTGTCTGCCATTCCTCAGCCCATTGGCCCAATTGATCAAGATTCCTTTGTAATCTTAGATAACCTCCTTCATTCTCGACCGTACCACCAATTTTGGTGTCATCCACAGACCTCCTATCCATGCCTCCTAAATTCTCATACAAATTGTTTATTTAAATTACAAACTAAAGTGGACCCAGCATCAATCCCTAGAGAACACCACTGGTCACAGGCCTTCAGTCTGAAAAGCAACCCTCCACCATCACCCTCTGTCACCTACCGTCAAGCCAATTTTGTATGCTGTTTGGCTGTAAACAGTCATCTCTTCTATAATGCGATAGTTGTGTTTCTGTGCGACCCCACACTATATGAAAATTGCGTTATGAAAATAACACTCCAAGTGTTGGCGATCTAATCATGTCATAGCCTATATGCATTTTATATGTTTACATTTTAGAAACAGCATTCCCTATACATCAATTGTGTTACGGGCAATTTGTGTTAATGAAAGACGCATTGTAGCAGAACTGGCTCGAATATGCCTTTGTCCATCACTGTACATTTTATGCTCCCTCACTTTGTGTATTCCAGTCCGTGTCTCTATATCAAAGTTTAAAGGGTATACCATGTACCACTCTTCACTATGGACGTGCAGTCCTTGTACCGTCTATACCCCACAAGGATGGCCTCCAGGCCCTCTGCTTCTTCCTCTCCAATAGACTCATCCAGTCCCCCTCCACCAATACCCTACTCCGTCTCGCTGAACTGGTCCTCAACCCCCATAACTTTTCCTTTAACTCCTCCTAGTTCCTCAATCAAGGGGGTGGCCATGTGCATCTGGATGGGTCCCAGCCTGCCTCTGTCGGCGATATCGAACAGTCCGTCTTCAGTACCTACATAGGCATTATATCTCAACTCTTCTGCTGTTACATCGATGACTGCACCCAGGCTGAACTGGAGCAGCCCCAACTTCCACCCTGTCATCAAACACCTCTCTTCCCCTTTCTTGTCCTCACCACTTCCATCTCCAGCGACCGCCCATTTCAATTTCCCCAACTGCTCCTTTACCGACATGACTATCTTTGGCCTCCTCCATTGCCAAAACAAGCCACAGCACCTATTGGAGGAACAACGCCTTGTCTAACGCTTGCGTACCCGACAGCCTGGAGGATTCAACATTGAGTTCTCCAATTTCAAATAACCTCCCTCCCCCTCCCTTCTACTGCTTCCTGCCACGAACTGGATTCATTCCTCCCATTGACCAACCAGGGCGTACTCTCTACCTGCCTTCTCCTATCCGCACTTCACCACCCTGCCCCCACTTCCCCCTTGATCTGCTGCTCCCTCCAGTCCTGAAGAACGGTTACACCCCAAACATCGACTTCTGTACCCCCTGATGCTGCCTGGCTTGCTGTCTTATTCCAGCCTCCTGCTTGTCCACATATAAAGTTGGCATTCCAAGGGCAACTACTTTCATGAACTGTAACAGATGTCTGTTTCAAAACAGGACAGTCATAATGAATTCAACTAAACCATAACAGTCTGTCCATGTTAGAAATCAAGGTATGAAAAGCTGCAAATACAAAGCAGACCAGTTAATATTCTGATTAAGCATCTACGCGATAAGAAACAATTGTCTTTTTCCTCTGGAGATACTGCTTTAAACATTTTATTATAAAATTGTATTTGTAGCTGCATTTTCCCCATCCTCTGCAATCTGAATTTTATCCGAAATGAGCAATTATTTGTCATTTTGTAGTTGGAGAGAAAAACATCAGGGTGCTTGATTGAGTGAATTGCATTGACCTTGGCAATAACTATTCTCTCTTGAAAAAAAGTCAAGGTCACCGTTGCAATTCTGTAAGGCTGTAAAAAAAGCAAGTTAAATAAATGTTCCTACAATTTTATCGTCTACAGGGAGGGAATACCTTGTTCATAAAATTGTGTCTTTAAATGGATAATTAAAGGACTGGAAAGAACTATTGTAACTAGAATTTCTTATATATCCTAATTTGACTTTTTTTTAAAAATTGATTTTGTAAGGTGTGGTAGTTGTACCCTATAGATATCTGCTTTTCCCAAGATTTGGTAATTTCAAGCTAAATGCTTTCTTTACCATTGAATCCAGATGACTAATGTGTTCAACATTTCCAAGATTTCTTTTTCTTCATTTGAATCTCTGTTATAAATAACAATAACAGAAATATGGCTTAATGGCAAGTCATTTCAGACCTCACTATAAATACTCAGTGCTGCTATCATTGCTTTCTCTGAAATATACTTGTTGGATTACATGTTAAATAGGTGAAATTAGCAAAAATACATTGTTTTGATTAGCAACTATCTCTGCATGGATCATGTATTTTTTGATATGTATACATGTTGAATACAGTAATTGAATAAAGAAACTTAGCTTGTTGATCTATAGGCCAAGACAAAAATGTACTCTCGTGCTTCGGGAAGATAAGCCATTATATTAAGCAAATATTGACTCTTTTTTTTCTCCAGATGCTGCTTTGTACTTCGCAGATCACACTTCAATATAATGAAGCAAATTGAAAGTTTTATGCACTGTTGTTCTTTCTGCAATGCTTTAACTCAATTTTTAGGGAATGCCAAACAATTTGTACAAGTAAGGCCACACTCTGCTTTCCTGGCATTAAACTGCCAACTCATTTGCTTGTTGGCTCAGTAATTAACATTATTCAAGTTTGATTGACTGGTGTGCTGATCTCAGACGTGGTGGTGATTGGACAGTCAGAAATTGGAGCAAGGGTTCCGATCTCTTGATTTCTGTTCAGCAATGTTTGTGTGAATATTGGGTGAAGATCAGATTGAATTTGGCTCTGAGGCCCCACCATAAATTGAATATTGTAACAACACTTGCTATCGAGCCTTGTAAATGGCTACTTGGGCAATGTGCCTGAAGATGACTGATATTTTTGCACTGTGGATCAGTAGTATGAAGAGGAAAAGAGTAAGAAACTTGATTTCTTCCCTTGTAAACACCAGTTTTATGTTTTTTCCTAAGGTTAAGGGGCTATGTAAAATTAGCTTGAATTGAATGAATTGATGTGAATGTTTTGACATCAGCTCCAAGTGTGCAGTTTAAAATGAACATCTGCTACTTCTGGTTTTTCTTTGATGGGATATGACATTGCAGATAACGTTAGCATTTCTTTCCCATCCTTAAACTAAAGTGTCTTGCAAGGCAATCTCAGAGGGCAGTTGAGAGTGGATCCCATTAAATCGTATGTAGGCCAGACCAGGTAAGGTGGCAGTTTTTTCCTTAAAGAACATTAATGAATTAGATAGGTTTCTACAACAATCAATGGTAGATTCATGGTGACCATCACTGACTGGTCTTTGGTTCCAGATTTATTAATTGAATTTAAATCCCTTCAGATGCTGTAAATCTGTGTTCCCAGAGCCTGGGCCTGTGGTTTACTAGTCCAATGACATCGTCACAATGCCACCATCTTCCATCATGTTGCTGTTACCGGCTAATATATTTATTCTATACATTTATGCAATATTACACTTTACCATATTCAATGTATGTGGGTATATAAAGTTAAACAGTAAAGTGAAGCTGACGAGAATTGTTTCATATTTTGTGTAGGGAGTCGCCGTGTTGTGGATGTCATGGATGTGAGTACCCAGAAAGGAATTGAGATGAGTATGTCACAATGGGTTAAATACTATGAAACACCAGAAATGGAAAGAGAGAAGCTGTATAATGTCATCAGCCTGGAATTCAGTCATACAAAACTTGAGAATCTGGTCCATCGGCCCAATGTGGTAAGAAAATTATATGCATATATCAGTTAAATTATGTCTGCATTCGATCAATTCCTTCATTTATTCTGTTGGAAGACTAACATCTCTTAAGGCAATAGCATTATTTCTATGTCTTAATATTTTAACACTAATTAATTTGTGTGCTAATGGCACCAGTGAAATGAAACCAAAAGAGCCTACTGAGGAAATTAGGTCTCCAAATTGAAACACTTCACTTTCAATATTTAAAACCTAAGGTGCAATGTTAGCTGCAGTAATATTTTTAAAATAACTGCATCTTAGTTAATTGTTAACACTATGTTCAATGCAATTTCATTTTTGTTTTGGAAATATTTCATGCATTTATTTAAATTTCATAAATTTAATGCAATTTTGTATTCACACAACTTCAATATGAGCCGATTTTGTTAGAAAGAATTTGAAAGAAATAAGCTGGCTGTTTCTTTCATTTACTAATAAAATTGATTTCAATCATTGAGAACGATAAATAGGTTTAAGTTGTGAGTGAAAGTTCCGTAAACCTGTTTAGCTACCTCTTGTATATGTCCTCCTCAAGAATAGTCATTGACCCTGCCTCTGCACCTCTCTGGGAAGGAGAATTACAAAGACCCACCAGCTTCTTAGGGGAAAACATAAGGGGAAAAGATAAAATTTAGATTTTATCTGCACAATTATGCTAGTTACGAAGAAAATTCATTTTCAGCAGTTTTATTTTGAGGAGAGAAAAATTGAGGCTCAAATATTTTTGTGCATTGAATTATATTTCAATTGTGTGTGTTTGTTGTGTTTGCAAGAGAGAGAAAATGAGAGATATATGGTTTTAAATTTAGTTTTGCACTGTCAATGAATTTTGCCAGGGTGGAAAATTTGGAAATGAATTTAATATGTAGAAAATTGTCATTAGCAGAGATATTTGCACCAAGTGCAGTGTTTTATATTTATTCATTTGATATTATTGAGAATATCATATTGATCTGTAACAAGGTAGGGCCTAAGTTCTTAATTATGAATTCGGGACGTGCAGAGTTTAAGAATTTAATTTTAAATTCTTTGCAGCCATACATTTAGAACTTCGTAAGTACTCAGCAATTGCTCTTAACATCTGTGAAGTGTCACAATCCGATGCATTGTGAAGTAAAGATCTGTTATTTGGTGATATTTTAATGAAAGTTACTTTAGTCGCAAGTTCATTGAAAGGGAATGGCATTTCTGAAACCATTTATGAATGCACAGCTATATCATTACAAAATTAGGCTATGCCAAATCTGTCTATAATACAGTTAAGGGGCAATGGTTCATGTTTAATCTCTACGCAAAACTGTGTCTTAAGACAGGTTTTTTGTTCACCTAATGTCCAGGATATCCAGGTTGGCTGTTGGTTAATGCTGATGAATAAAAAATACAGTAGTCCCCCTATACCCATGGGGAATACTTTCCAGGACCTGGAAACCGTGGATACGAGCGAACCCATTTGTTTAAATGGGAAATGTACCTTCCTGGCAGCCTCCTGGTCCAGGGTTCTGGAACATTCCCTGTAATATGTTCTGACTGTGGGTAGCTGAAACCGTGGAAAATGATTCCATAGATATAGGGGTTGCCCTGTACATAATTTATATGAAATTAGAATTTCCTTAACATGGAAGTTTCAAGGTGTTTTACAGGAGGGGGAGAAAATATGAAGAAGAACTTATAAGGCTTTGAAGGCTGTCATGAAGGATTAATTCAAATTATCTGAAAGCTTGGTCGAAAAGAAAAGTTTCAAGACCGGTTTTTAAGGTTTGTGGAAAAGAAAGGCAGGACTTTTAGGGAGTGTGTTTTACACGATGTGACTGCGTAGCTGAAACTTAGATCAACAGTGGGTATACAAGGCCAGAACTTGCAAGGTTTTGGAGAACATTCAGAATTAGGAGAACTAAACCTTCGGTAGGATTCTGCTTCTGAATCAGAAGGCAAAGAGTTCTAGCCCCACTCCTGTCTTGGAGTGTAGAGATTAGAATTTGGTCTGTATGCTGTGTTGGGATGCTTTTTGGCACAGCCTCATCCAGATGGAGTGACCACTGGCTCAGTGATGTACAAGAGTTGCGATTCATCCTTGTTCCAGTTAGCATTATAGAATTGGAGACCAACATGCCAGCTCTGCAAGCATGGTTTATATCCAAGAGAATACAGATGGAATTTGCCATGTTTTTTCATTGTACAAAGTAGATGGACCATTTTTTGTCTAATTTGCAACCCACCTAGAACTCTGAACTTAAAATCCACAAATGAGGAAATGGAAAATACGAGATCCTCCAGAAGTGCTTTTTTTTAATTTTAAAAGATCCCTTGACTTGTGAAGAGTGAGGATCAATATTACAATTCTTGCAAATAACAAAATTCTCATCTGATGTCATTTACATTGAGAATTTTTTGTTTGTTTTCTTTCCAGAGATGTTCAAGCTAGATGGATTGGTCTTTCTAAATTGCCCATGGTGTCCAGGCATGTGCAGGTTAGGTGGATTAGCCATGGGAAATACAAGGTTACAGGGGTAGGATAGGGGTGGTGGTTCTGCGTGGGATGCTCTCTAGAGGGTCACTGTGGACTAAGTGGGCCGAATGGCCTGATCCCATGCTTGTTTCTATGATTCTATATGATTCTATGATTCTCGTTTCAATTAATAGATTCCAACTTCTGTACCTTCTCTGAACGCTTTGTTCCTTCAGAACTAAGGTATTATGATTGTGTCAATTTCCGCCTCCTGCTGTTGCAAGAATGTCCTCAGTTTTAAATCAACAGTGGGAGCTTGGATTGAAGTCAAGCATTGAGGAGGCAAGCTGTTAGTTAAATATGACAGTACTCATGTGGCAGCTGAAAGTTACTGGTATGACACTGTGGCATCTGCTATCTTTGGTGACATTGACACAATAGCCAGAAAGAAGCCAGCCAGGAGAAACATCTTTAGGGAAAAGTGTGAACCTGTATAACCTGACTACCTGTACTTCTAGCCTCCATCAGTGACAATGGCATCCAGTCTAACATGAATCTATGAAGAAACAAACAATATAATTGAGAGACTGTCTTAAAAATTAGTACATACTTTTTTTTAAAATCAGGATTGAAATATTTGTGTTCAACTATTTCTAAATTATTTATATTTTCTTAATGTTAGTGCACTGAACCTAACATAAAAAACGGTTGGAATCATTTTTGCTCTACACTTCCAAGTATAAGAATGTTTCATAATTTGTCACAAAGCTATTGCAAATCTGTATTTATGTTTAACAGAAATTTTATCAGTGTTCTAAAATGCACTCCACATTTCAATTCAAAATATAGATGCTGCAAATCCTGAAAGTAACGCTTCATTCAGGGTTTGTATTTGAGCAGAATCCAGATTGTATGAATAAAGGAGTGTTTTTTAGATCATAAATGCAGAGCTGAATGCATTTTGGGTAAGTGAAAAATTCAAATCAAATAGATTCATAATAAATACACCGAGTTAGTCACTTGCTTGTCTTCAATCTGCTGATTCAGTGATCACTCAAAGTAACCAGTGTAAATTGACCAGTAATTGGATGAAATAATGGGGTTTCAGGGGGAAAACAATGCATGTTGATGGGGATACAATGCTTCAAGTGTATGAACATTCCAGATAAATGGATATTATTGCGAATTTCAAATAAGCACATGCATACCTAGCTGAAAACGGTGAACATGAGGAGCATGGAGATTCACTTTGTGTGGATGTACAGTTCAATTTATTCTTGTTAATTCAAAAACATTTTTAGCTTAGTTAAAATCATTGAATACAGGGTATTATGGTGGTTTTATATGAGCAATTTGGAGAGAAAACACAGGAAGCATTTTAATTTTTGTCTTATGCATACATCTCAAAAAGAAAAATAAGTATTCAGCCATGAATTCAAGGTCTTGATCCCAATTTGTGCATTTTTGCTATAAAAGAACACCCGCTTCGGCGGGTCGGTGTGGACTTGTTGGGCCGAAGGGCCTGTTTCCACACTGTAAGTAATCTAATCTAAAAAAAATCTAAACTAAATAATCGAAGAAAGACCAAAATGATTCTCCTGTGTGGCAAATAATTAATTTGACTTCTGGCTTATGACAAACCTAAGCAATGGAGTATTCTCCAGGAGTTTAGCTCATATTTTTTGTTAGCTTCTTGTTAATCAGTATCTTTCACTGATGAGGGTTTGTAGATTCGTTGACATTATCTTTAATTAAATTTTCCAGCACATCCCTATCCTGCAGTAATGTGGCCTGTCAATAGGGGTCACGTTTACTGGTGTTTCAGCTGGACAACAATTAAACAAGAAATGCCTTTTCAGGCAACTGATTCTCTTACAATTCGACTATGGCTTCGCTTGCCCAACAGAACAACTCCTCGCTCAGTAGCACATTCACAGAGCCATCTTAAGCACAATACCAGGCAGCTAGTGATGTAACTGATATTTATAAAACCATGAGCATTCCCAACATAAGTCAACTTCACTTTGTCTATCCTGGAGTCTTTTGCAGAAGCCAATAGCGTCCTTCTGTCATAGCTGTCTAAATCTTTCAGCACCATTCTCTTTTTGCTGCCAGCCTGTGTGCCCTGCAGCAGACTGCTCCAAATATTCTGGTTTCATTACAGTTCTAAACCTGAAATCCATTTGCTAACTCCCTGGAAAAATATGTTTCTTGGAATCTTCCTTTGTCAGATTTGACAAATTTGGCAGGCAGTTTTTCACCATGCAGAGTGAAGTGCTAGATTTCATGCTATGCCTTGAGTTTCTATAAGCACCCAATGATATTTTAAATGTAAAATTCTAATTCTAGCTATTTTCCCTTAATGTGTTTCTGGCTGCTGATATATATTGCTGTGCTTTATACTTGAACAAATAATTTGCTGTACATGATTAAGGGCATTATTGTGTACCAAGTGGGTAGTTGCGTACTGCTAAGTGCCATCTGTTGTCTTCAACTTCGGTTCCACAATTAGAATAGTGACTACACTTCAGTGGTACTTCATTGACTGTAAAGTGGGCCACAATGAAGTTAGGTATAGTACTGTACAATGGAGTACGTGTTGCCAAAGCCAAAGTGCCGGCATAAATGGATGTCACCTGTGGGAAAAGATTTGCTAACCTACGATAGGCCCACAAAAGCAAAATTGGCCAAACTGTACCAGAACACCCAGAACTCCTAAGCAGCTCAAAAGCCAAATCAGACAGCACGCAGACAAGGGAATAGACTTTAAGCTCCCACGGACAATGACAGAGCACTACAGATATCTCAAAGCCCCAAGGGCAGTTTCACAACCCAGCAATACCAAAGCCACACAAAGAGCAGGACAGACAGAGAGGCACCAGCAAGAACATACTCCAGGAACAGGACCATGGAAGCATCTAACCACTTCAGAGGAGACACTAACACCGACCTGTGAAGAGGAATGGAACCGTCGATACTGTCAGGGTGTTGCATTGTGTGAAGGAACAGGACATTCATCCGGTAACTGTTTTCCAATTAGCTTCCTTGCAACTAGATTACTCCATTTCCAGATACATTGTGGCCTCCCATTTCTTAACCAGTGCCATTGTGCAGCATTACTATAAAACTGGTCTCATCCTCAGCTCTGGAAAGAGAAATTTGATCGACCTGTACAAACTGTCATTGCTGTGCCAGCTGGTATGTTTTTCTTCCAGTAATATCACTTGCAATAAACTGCTTGTCAATTTCACTTCAAGCTGTGTTTTGTGATCTCTAACCTATTGGGCAAATTTCTCCGACATCACCTATGCATTTCAGATACTGCTGCTGATGGCACACACCACTGTGACAGAACCTTTATCGTCAGGATATTTTAGTGATAATGACCTAATCTTATTTCTGAAACCTTCCAGGCAGCAATGTGCACCTAGGCCCAGAGCAGTCTGGATCTGCTTGCATTTCTGTTGTCCTGATCTTCCAAACTGCTGAGCTCCCCCTACTCCCAGCTCCATTCCCCCAGTCTCCACTCCGCTGATAGGGTGTCACAAAAGCAGTTACTGCAGTTAGCAGTAAATGCACTAATGTATAAACATTTAGTCTTCTTGTGTTCCAGGTTATCTCTGGGTGCTCAGTTTTATGGCAGATGTATTTCAAAAATCCCTTGGCTACTTCACAACTCACTTCTTTCACCTCACTTGATTCTTATAGAGTACAGTGTTTCCATAGGATTTGCTTACTGTATATTGCTCAGTCATCGAGCTTGATTTGTGACCACATGGAAGGAATCACAGCCCAGCTTAGTTATCAGCTAAATAGTGATTATGAATCAAAATGACAAGCAATTTCTTTCTTTCTCTTTTTGTCCAACTTAGGGTGGCTGAGTCAAAAAGTGTAACGTCGTGTATATTTGATGCTGAGATAGATATGCTCTTGATCGGTAGAGGAATCATTGGTAAAGGGAGGAAGAAGCAGGAAAGTGAATATGAGGAATATCGGATTAGCCATAATCCTATTGAATGGCAGAGCAGACTTGATCGGCCAAACGGACTATTTCTGTTCCTATTTCATATCGTCTTGTGGTCAAATGTGTCTTATTTGGTGAAGATCAGTGAGTTTGCAGAGCAGAGATTGAACCTAGGGAATCGATTCTGAAGGACCCAGTTGAACATAATTTAAGTGGTCACCATGACTGTTTGAAAAATCTTTGTCTTTGTGATGAGATACCTTTCCTCTCTGTGGAAATTGCAGTGCAGTCAATAGATTTTCATGTAAGAACCATTATCCAAGCAGGAAGTTTAAAACCTGTTACTTTCAGCTTGTTTTTTTTACAGGAGTATAGTGAAACTCTGAACATAAGATAATAGGAACATACTGATCCTGTCCTGTCTATTCTTATGGACAGGGCCAGACCCCATCAAAACGCTTCAAGAAGGTGGCTCGGACCTTAATTTTTTGAGTTGTTTTGAGCAGGTGTACAGTGAATATTTCAGGAGCCATGCAAACCTCAGTAGCTCGACCTATAAGTTCTGTTTAGATCAGCAAAACCCACATGGTCACTGGTCACTGCATTTGTTAGCCATCTTTTCAAATGAGATGAAATAGATTTCCACATCATTCTCATTAAATTTAGGCAATGCTTGAATAAATTTAAACAGATTCTCACCAGGCCTTTGGCTGTCATGGGTTTGCTCATCCTCACTCTCTCCCTCACTAAGCTTACCTTCAGCCTTCATCTCTATCCTTTAGAACTGATTTTCCTGTCTAAGTGCCAATTTCTGAAGTTAAAACTCCCTTTCTTCCTTTCCTCTCGTTCTTCTTTCTCTCTCTCTTTCTGTCTTTTTGTTCTGCTAAAGTGATTTGTTCTTTTTCTCTTTCTTCTGCTTGTAATCGTAATTCAATCTCTTTCATTTCTGTTGCCCTTTCCCTCTCTTTTGCCTCTAACTCAAGCTGCTTCATTTTCAATCGAACTTTAGCCATCTGCAAAGATTCTAATGGTGTTTCCAGCAAATTTAAATGCTGAGCTACAGTAGTAATTATGGAAGAAGGCAGCTCCAACTCCAGATTGTCTGCTAATTCTAGCAGCTTGGCTTTATTTACCTTTTCTAAGGCTCCAAAAGTTACTTCTTCCACCCCCAGAAAATTCGTAGTGACTGAAAGAACCATTACTACGCTAGGCATTGTTTAAACCAACCATATTCAGCACCTGGAACAAAAGACACTAACACCTACCACTCGCTCCCTTCGAGTCCAACAACTCTCATCCCAATTTGGAACTGTAGAACAAATCCTGCAAAGAGCCCTCAAACAGGCCAGACCCCCTCAAATCATTTCAAGAAAGTACCCCCAACCTTAACTTTGCTCGTTGTTTTAAGCAGGTGTAAGGCGGGTACTCCAGGAGGGATGCAGCTGGCCCAACCACTTAGTTTTATACAAAACAGAATTCATTTGCAAGAGAAAAGACAAGCAGGGAGAGCCAGCCACTATCTTTTAATTGTTTGTGTTTTTTCAAAACCTGAAAGCCTTTTTCCTGAGGTAGTATCTGTTAGTTATAATGAAATTGGCCCTGAAACCCATCCACGCCAAACATCTCGGCAACCTGGCCTTGTACAATATTTTATTAAAAAAAGGACAGCGCAACCTTGTTAAAGGAGCATCATCATCACACTATAGGAGCCCAAAATTACTTTAAACATTTTGTAATCTTCAGTTTCTTTTGTCCTAAGTTTGAAGTTCTTGATGTCATTTTTCTGTATGAAATGGCAGCTCAGTCATAGAAATGAATTTCTTGTGTGGCCTAATGCTACTTATTTGGATGAACTGGAAGTTGATGACTCTTTACAAAGGATCATAAGTACAGGAGTAGGCAATGCAGATTGTCTAGTCTTTTTACTTATCCCATTCCCCATAACCCTGTACACCACTAATAATCAAAAATCTATATATCTCTGCCTTAAGACATACTCAAAGACTGAGCCTGCACAACCCTTTGGGGTAGAGAATTCCAAAGGTTTGTAACTCTGTGTAAAACAGCTCTTGAAAGCAAATTTAAGCAGGACTTATACACTTAATGGTAAGGTCCAAGGGAGTGTTGCTGAACAAAGAGATCTTGGAGTGCAGGTTCATAGCTCATTGAAAATGGAGTTGCAGGTTGATAGGATAGTGAAGAAGGCGTTTTATTGTTTCTTTCTTTTATTGTTCAGAGTATTGAGTACAGGAGTTGGGAGGTCATGTTGCAGCTGTACAGGACATTGGTTAGGCCACTGTTGGAATATTGCATGCAATTCTGGTCTCTTTCCTGTTGGAAAGATGTTGTGAAACTTGAAATGGTTCAGAAAAGATTTACAAGGGTTGGAGGATTTGAGCTCCAGGGAGAGGCTGAACAGGCTGGGGCTGTTTTCCCTGGAGCGTTAGAGCTGAGAGGTGACCTTATAGAGGTTTACAAAATTATGAAGGGCATGGATAGGGTAAATAGACAAAGTCTTTTCCTTGGGGTGGTGGAGCCCAGGACTAGAGGCATAGGTTTAGGGTGAGAGGGGAAAGATATAAAAGAGACCTAAGGAGCAACTTTTTCACGGAGGATGGTATGTGTATGGAATGAGCTGCCAGAGGAAGCGGTGGAAGCTGGTACAATTGCAACATTTAAGAGGCATCTGGATGGTATATGAGTAGGAAGGGTTTGGAAGGATATGGGCCGGATGCTGGTAGGTGGAACTAGATTGGGTTGGGCTACCTGGTCGGCATGGATGGGTTGGACCGAAGGGTCTGTTTCCATGCTGTACATCTCTATGACTCTATGACCTAAGTGACACTCTCCTTACTTTTAACATGGTACCCTGGTTTTAGACTCTGCAACCAAGAGAAACATTTTAGTTGCATCTACCATGTCTACTATCCCGTTTTAAGTATTTTGTAGATTTCAATGAGATCACCTCTCCATTCTTCAAAACTCAAATACTGACCCAGTTTACTCAGTCTCTCTTCACACCTACAGTCCTTTCATCCTGGGAACATATCTAGTGAACCTTCATTTCACTCCCTCTATGTCAACAATATATTTCTGAGATAAGCAGACCAAGACTGCACACAGTACTCCAGGCGTAGTCTAACCAAGCTCCAATACAGTGAAAACAAAACTTCATTACTCCTGCATTGAAATCATCTTGCAATAGAAGCCAACATTCCATTAGCCTTCCTAATAGCTTGGTGCATCTGATTATAAGTCTTCAGTGACTTATTGACAAGGACACTTAGATCTCTTTGTACATCTACCCTTTCCAACCCTTCCCATTTAAGAGATGCATTTTTTTTCTACAAAAGTAGATAACGTCACATGTTTCCATGTTATATTCCGTCTGATATATTCTTAACCAATCACTGAGCTTGTCTAAATCTTTCTGAAGGGCTTTACATCTTTCTCACAACACACATTCTCACTAACTTCCTATTATCCATGTATTTGGAAATACTGTGTTTGGTGGCTACCTCCGAATCATTAATATATATATTGTGAACAGTTGGGGTCCAAATACTAATCGTTATGGTACCCCACAAGTCGCAGCATGCCAATATGAGATTGGCATGCCTGAAGAAGGGCTCTTGCCCAAAACATCGATTCTCTTGCTCCTTGGATGCTGCCTGACCTGCTGCGCTTTTCCAGCAACACATTTTCAACTCAATATAAGATTGACCCATTTATTCTAATACTGTTTGTTGTGTTTGCCAGTATGCATCCCATGTGCTTTAATTTTTCAAACCAGTCTTCTGTGAGAGGTTTTATCAAAAGCATTCTGAAAATCTAAATATTTAATGTTCACTGGCTTTACCTTATCAACCTTGTTAGTAGCATCTTCAAAAAACTCCAAGTTTGTCAACATGATTTCTTATTCACAAATCCATGCAGACTAAGCCTAATCAGATGTCTATATTATTCTTTAAAAAAAAATCTAACATTTTCCCTACTACTGATGTAAGGCTAAGAGGTCTTAGTGTACTGATTCTGTCTTGCTCCCTTCCCTCTTAAATAGCAGGGTGACATTTGGCATCTTCTGTTTCAAGGAATCAATCCAAAATATATGTAATTTTAGAAGGCAACTGCCAACACATTGACTAATCCACAATCACCTCTTTCAACACTGGGATGAAAACGATGGGATTCTTGAGATTTATCAACTTTCAGCCCAATTAATATCTCCAATACAAACTTCTTACTAATACTAATTTCCTTCAAATCATTCTTCTTAGTCACTTGGATCTTCAAATGTAGGAGATTTTTTGAATGAATATAAATGCTCTTACTCTGACTTTCATGGGCTCACATTTGTTTTAGCCAGATGTCTCAGTTTTACATACCTATAGAAGCTTTTATAGTCCATTTTTTGTGTTTTTAGCTAGATTGTCTATACTTACAAAAGGTTCAAATTTGAGTATTTTTCCACGAGTCAGAAGACTGGAGAAAAGCGGGTTCACCAAACAAGTAGCAGGGGTTACAGTTTGAAAGTGAGGTGACAATGTTATGGCAATTGCCGTTGGCTCAGAAATCAAGACGATCAAATGCAGAAATTAAGTTGGCATAGTGAAATGATGCTAAGATGTAGAACAGCATTTTGTTTATTCTTTAATTCTAGGCCAGCGTTTATTGCCCATCCCTAGTTGTCCAGAGGACAATTAGTTATCAACCACATTGGAATCACATGTAGATCAGACCAAATAAGGATGGCAGATTTCCTTCCCTAAAGCACATCAGTGATTCAGATGGGTTTTTACAATGATCAACAGTGGTTACATGCATGCTATTAGGCTAGCATTTTATTACAGACTTTTATTGAATTCAGCTTTCATCATCTGCCGTGATGGGATTCAAGCACACATTCTCAGAATATTAGCCTAGGCGTCTGGATATTACCACTGCCTTCTCCAAAATGTTACTGGAGCTGCACTCACCCTGACAAGTGGAGAGTATTCCATCAGACTCCTGACTTGTAGCTGATGGACAGGCTTTGAGAAGACAGATGAGTTACTTGCAGCAGAATTCTTAGACTCAGTAGCTCTTGAAGATGCAGTATTTATATGGCTGGTTCAGTTCAGTTTCTAGTGACAAGCAGTTCTCCAGGATAATAGAGGGATTGAATGTCAAAGGGACGTTCTTGCTGGAGATGGTCATGCTTGGGACTTACGTGGCACGCATGTTACTTGCTACTTATCGCACCAATCCCTAATGTATTCCAGGTCGTCCTGTTGGAAATGTACATGGATTACTTCAATATCTGCAGAGTCATGACTGATGCTACGCATCATGCATCATCAATGGATATCCCCGCTTCTGACTTATTGATAACCCTGCTCCCCTTATAGCAACTTGTCCTCTTCCTCCTGTTCTCCCAGCCATGTGTTGTTCAAGGAGAAGCCTTACTTAGTGCAAACATCTGGGAGCAACTGATTGCTCCAGAAACCTTGAATTCAACAAAATGTTCACTGTCTACCATATCACTACCTCTCCATTGTTGTAAGACTTTGTTATAATTTGAGACAACAATGAAAAACACTTAACACGTCAATTCGTACCAACAGCCAGAAGAAAGTAGCAAGTAATAAATCTTGATGATGACTTTAAATAGTAAGAGATGCACCTGTTTTGTGCTGCTTAGCTTGTACTCAACTGTGTGAGATTTAAGAGAGGGTGTAGCCTGGTACTTCCAAATATTAGCCTGTTGTGGTGCAGTGGTAATGTCTCTACCTCTGGATAAGGAGGCCTGGCTCAAATCCCACCTGTACCAACATTGTGTAATGACATTCCTGAATAAGTCGAATAGAAAATAGTTCAAACTCTAAAGTGGTGGCATTAGTGTTCAATCAATGTTTCAACCTGTATCCTTTGACAGGTATTCTCTGTATGTGTTAACATCAGTGTGATTCATGGCAAAAGTGTGCTCGGAGCAGATTCCATTTTGGTCTCTAAGTGGCACTGGTAGCTATTAAGCTCAGTTTTGTTCAAAAATTTTGTTTTCAAGTTTTTATTTTGTATTTTTTAAGTAGATAATTTTAACTGATCATTCTCATCTGCGGCATTGAGCGTTTGAATCACTGTAGTACTTTGAGCAATGATGCTCCCACAGCAATGTTAGATTAGAAATTCCAAGATTCTGATGCACAAAATATTGCCTTTTTTTTCTTGTTATTGAGAGTCAGGATACTAATGTTTTTAAACTTAATGAATGCAGTAAACTTAAATGATGGTTGGTGCTTTTCCCCAAATTTGAGGGTTCTGTGCTTGGGGAATGAGTTTAATTGTTTTTGAAGCACTTGGCATGAACAGAATTTGGTGTCTTAAAACTTTAATGGGATTGCATCTGATGAATGAATTGGTAACCAGTGGGCAAAAAAATTTCTGCCTAGATCTTGCATGGTTAGGTGGCTTGATGGTTCTGAGGTGTTGTAATTGTCTTGTATATTTCTTTATTTTGAAGTGGACAATTAATTAAGTTGCTTGTTCCTGTTCATTATCCACTGAACCCTGTTGGAAACTTTTGCCTGTGTAAATGTTTGTTGCTGACAGTATCAACTTTGGTTTTCAAAGCCTATGTATGTAATGTGCTTTCTCTGGGCAACACGGTGGCTCAGTGGTTAGCACTGCTGCCTCACAGTGTTAGGGACCCAGATTCGATTCCAGCCTCTGGCCACTGTCACTGTGGAGTTTGCTCATTCTCCCTGTGTCTGCGTGGGTTTCCTCCAGGCACTCCAGTTTCCTCCCACAGTCCAAAGATATGCAGGTTAGGGTGGATTGGCCAAGCTAAATTGCCCATAGTGTTCAGGGGTATTAGGTTAGGCGTATTAGTCAGGGTAAATGTAGAGTAATAGGACAGGAGAATAGGTCTGGATAGGTTACATTTTGGAGGTTCAGTGTGGACTTGTTGGGCCAAAGAGCCTATTTCCACACTGTAGGGATTCTATTCAATTCTATTCCATTCTAACTTAGATGTTTTTTCTTATTACTTAACAGCATTTTTCAGAATTTCCAAAATGAAATGCTTTGCATATCTGCAAGATTGATTTTTTAATTTTAAAAGCTTCTTTAACGTAATGGCAATGAGCATAGCTAATAAATATCCAACATAAAAGACGGGTATCATGGACGTATTTATTACTTGGGTGATATTTACTCTAAAGGCGCATTGCTGTATGAAAACAACCCTGAATAAAACTGACATCCTGCTGTAATTAATTCACTGCCGGTCAAAATGTGTATAAGCATTCTATTCTTGCTAAAGTTGACAAATCTGCTTACCTTTTGAGTTGAATGATATGTAATTTTTGTGTGAATGGTGGAGATCAGCCATACTCGAATCATTTATAAACCGAAGATGAATGGAGCACATCGATGTGAATTTTGACAGATGTCGATGCTTCTGGAGCTGACATGATTTTTTTTAATTTACTAATTTCTACAGATGTTCAATGTTTGTTTGTTTCAGGTGGACCTGGTGGATTGGGTGGACAACATGTGGCCACGGCATTTAAAAGAGAAGCAAATGGACTCCACAAATGCAATAGCAGAAATGAAATATCCAAAAGTTCAGAAGTAAGTGAGAGTTATTTTTATGTTGAAAGCAAACTTTGAAATCTGTAAACATTTTTACATCCTCAGCTACGTGGCTGAAATACATATTCCAATTTTAGGATTTGCTGAGGGATTTAATCTTGATATTTTTGCATTAGATTAATGATGTGCCATATGGAAGCGACCAGTCTGATTCCTGTTCAGGAATTCTGCTCCAGAAACTAAAGTTAAATAGATGATAGGGCATTTCTTTGTGCTGGTTAAACCAGACATCTGTGAGAGTTATATTCATTGCACTCCCATTCATAACGGAAATTATTTTCTTTTGTGCAATGTGTCAATAGTTTATCGTTCTGCTTTGAGTTATTGTCACGGTTGAGCTAAACTAACTCACTAAATACTGGAACGTACAAATACGTGGGAGTAGGTATTTTAGCTATGTTTTGTTATTTTTCGACATCATGATTCATCTGTGACCTAAACCCCTCCACCCACATCTTGGCCCTTGTCCTTTAATATATTTGGTTGACATAAATATGTCAATCTAAGATGTAAAATTAACAATTGACCGAGTATTAACTGCTTTTACAGAGGAGAGTTTTAAACTGCTACCTACTTGCTTGTAGATGTATTTTCTAAGCTCAATCCTGAAGACTTTGTTTTTAAGTTTTTGCATTTGTTCCCCTCTCATAAGAACAGGTTGTTCAACCCCTTGAGCCTGTTCTGCCATTCAATGAGATCATGGCTGATCTGTGCCCTAACTCCTATATCCCTTAATACCTTTGTTTATAAAAAACTATCTAGCTCAGATTTAAAATTAACAACTAGTTCAGCATCCACTGTCGTTTGAGGAAGAGAGTTCCATACAGCTCCCTACTCTGTGTGTAGGAGTGCTTCCTAAAATCTCTCCTGAATGGTCTGTCCCTAATTCTTAGATTATGCCCCTCGTTCTAGAATCCCCAATCAGTGCAAATAGTTTATCTTTATCTACTTTGTCTTTTCCTGTTAATATTTTGACTGTAACTCTCATAGATTCCCCAACCAACAGAAATAGTTTATTTCCTGATCTATCTTTCTCTAACCTGTTCTCTATTCTGTACACTTAAATTTCCATCAAGTCAACACCTGCACGAGAAGGTTTGAGGCTAGGTATTGTTCTGCTAGTGACCATCTCTGGGGCACAGGTAATGGAATACTTTTCATTTGCCTGGATAACTGCAATATGAGAAACAGGAAGAAGCTGACAACATCCATGTCAAAGCAAGTGATAGGATAAGCATCATTTTCTGTACTGGTGCACAATGGCTGCAGTGTATACTATGGACATGTTGCAATGTAGCAATTTGCCAAGGCATTTATGACTGCATCTTCCAAATCTGTGGCCTAGAAGAACATATATAGCAAGTGCATGAAAACAGAACTGCCTGCAGGTTCCCCCTCCAAAACACAGTTCATTCTGACTTGGAAATATATAGCCATCCTTTCCTTGTTGTGAATCAAAGTCCTGGAAGTTCCTAACTATACCCACAATCTGTATCATTAGCTAAACGTCACTCCATCAAGGGCGAATACAGATAGATAATAACTGCTGGCACTGGCAACAATGCTCATACTGGGAGTAAATGGCTGAGCAACTGAATACATATTTTAGCTCTGTCTTCACAAAAGAGGACACAAATCAGATACTAGAAATGTTGAAGACTGCAAGATGTAGTGATAGGGAATAACTGAAGGAGATCAATATTCGTAGAGAAATGGTGCTGGGACAACTGCGGGAATTGAAAGCCGATAAATCCCCAGGCCCTGATAATCTACATCTCAGTACTTAAGGAAGTGGCTGTGGAAATAGTGGATGCATTGGTGGTCATCTTCCAGGATTCTATGGACTCTGAGAGAGTCCCTGCAGATTGGAGGGTAACTAATGTTACTCCAATATTCAAAAAGTGAGGTAGAGAGAAACCAGGGAATTATAGACCAGACATCCGTATTGGGGAAAATTCTCGAAACCATTATCAAGGACTTTATAGCGTTTAGAAAGCTGTGGCGGAATCAGATGGAGTCAGCATGGATTTATGAAGGGGAACTCATGCTTGACAAACCTGTTGGGATTAATGAAGATGTAACTAATAGAGTTGACAAGGTGGAGTCAGTTGATGTAGTATATTTGGACTTTCGGAAAGCGTATGACGAAGTCCTGGAATAAGAGGTTATTATGCACGATTAAAGCACATGGGATTGGGGGAGATTATTGAGATGGATAGAAAACTGGTTGGTTGAGAGGAAACAAAGGGTAGGAATTAATGGGTCCTTTTCAAATTCGCAGGCAGTAACTAGTGGGGTGCCACAGGGATTGATGCTAGGACTCTAGCTATTTAGATTAGATTAGATTCCCTATAATATGGAAACAGACCCTTCAGCCCAACAAATCCATACCGACCCTCCGAAGAGTAACCCACCCAGACTCAGTCCCCTACACTATATTTACGCCTGACTAATGCACCTAACACTATCTGACCTGCACATCTTTGGACTGTGGGAGGAAACCGGAGTACCCGGAGAAAACCCACGCAGATACGGGGAGCATGTGCAAACTCCACACAGACAGTCACCCGAGGCTGGAATCGAACTTGGGTCCCTGGCACTGTGAGGCAACAGTGCTAACCACTGAGCCATCATACTGCCATGTAAATATATATTTACAATGATTTGGATGAGGGAACATCCCAAAGTTTGCAGATGACACCAAGTTGGGTGGGGAGGGTGAACTGTGACGAGGATTTAGAGGTCCTTCAGCATGATCTGGTCAGGTTGAGTGAGTGGGCAAATCAATGGCAGATTCAATATAATTTAGATAAATACGAGGTTATTCACTTTGGAAGCAGAAACAAGAAGGCAGATTACGACCTGAATGGCTCTAAATTGGAAGAGGGGAGTGTGCAGCAGGACTTGGGTGTCCTTGTACATCAGTTGCTGAATGTAAGCATGCAAGTAGAGCAGGTAATAAAGTAGGCAAATGGTATGTTGGCCTTCAGTCTGAGAGGTTTTGAGTACTGGAGCAGGGATATGTTGCTGCAGTTATACAGGGCCTTGGTGAGGCCATGCCGAGAATATTGTGTGCAGTTTTGTTCTCCTCTTCTGAGAAAGGATGTTGTTGCTTTTGAGGGAGTGCAGCAAAGGTTTACCAGGCTGATTTCGGGCATGGCGGGACTGACTTACGAGGAGAGATTGACTAGGTTAGGATTGTTTTTGCTGGAGTTCAGACAAATGAGGGGGATCTCACAGAGACTTATAAAATTCTAACAGGACTATGCGGGGAGAATGTTCACGATGATGGGTGCATCCAGAAACAATGGTCACAGTCTGAGGATTTGGGGTTGACCAAATTCGGACGGAGATGAGACCACATTTCTTCACCCAGCGAGTGGTGAGCCTCTAGAATTCATTATCATGGAGTAGTTGATGCCAAAATATTGAATGTATTGAAGAGGCGGCTAGATATAGCACTTGCGGTGAATGGGACCAAAGGTTATGGGGAGAAAGTCGCACTAGGCTATTGAGTTGGACGATCAGCCATAATCATGATGAATGACAGAGCAGACTCAAAGGACTGAATGTCCTCCTCCATCTCCTACCTTCTATGTTTCGATGTTTAAATAACATTTCAAAAATCCAGAACATGCACAACAGTAATTAAGACTTATTAAAAAGAGTATTTAAACTGAAAGTGAAGAAATTTTAACTTTGAAACCAGTTTAGTCTGTATGTACAATGCATAGAGGAACTTCCCCATTCATACATTTGAGGGGGGAACCAGCTGACAAGGTATTGTTTCCATGTGGTTTATGGCAGCTCACTACATCTTGATCAGGGACTTTCAGCTTTTTGATCTCATCTTCACTCACTTGAAGAAAAGTTATAGTATATGTTTGTTTGATAAATCTCTATCATAAATAACAATCAATACTGTGAGAAACATTGTCATTTCTTTATAGTAAATTTTGGGCTGCTGTGTTTCCAGCAATAATTATACCTTATTTTTCTTGAATGCTGTTTCAAAAAGCAAGTCCTGGTATTGTCTGCTTCTTCTTTAAAGCAATTTAGCTGGTCCTGAGTAACCTGGTAAACACGAGTTGTAGTGTTTGGAACCAGATCGACCTTGTTGACTGTGACGTCCTTAGTTGAGATTGTTAACCTGGGCCAATCATGAAAGTCCTGGCTGACCACTATAACCAGGAAATGGGATTTGAAGTTTATCCTCATTTCCCTGAAAACTGGTTGAAAGGTGGGGATTTGTCGCCCCTCTCCCCTGTAAATTGCTGTTTTGCTGTATACAGCTGTTAATGTTAATTGTTTATATGAATTAGAATTAGATTTGAACTAGATTCCCTGCAGCCTGGAAAAAGGCCATTCGGCCCAACCAGTCCACACCGACGCTCCGAAGAGTAACCCACCCAGACCCATTTCCCTCTGACTAATGCACCTAACACTATGGGCAATTTAGTCTGGCCAATCCACCTGACCTGCATATTGTGGGATTGTGGGGGAAACACATGCAGATATGGGGAGAATGTGCAAACTCCACACAGACAGTTGTCCATGGCTAGAATCAAACCTGGGACCCTGGTGCTGTGAGACAGCAGTGCTTTGTAAACTGTACTGTTTAATAAAATAAAAAAAAACAGGAGATATAGAATCTCCTCTGTTCAAGGGGCTAACTCCAAGCTTGCTGGTGCCACAGCCAGTGTATTGCTGTTGGTTAAATAGGTTATCTGGAGTGGAAGATATTGCCTTCTGTTTTTCTTCTTTGTTTTTGTGAGTTTGGTTTTTATTCTTTTCTTTTACTGAGCTGTTTTTAAAAAATATATAACTAGGAGATATAGAATCTCCTTTGTTCAAGGGACTGATGCCGTAATAGCTGGCCACAGGTGTAGTTACTGTGCACAAGTAAATAAAGGGTGACTTGGTGTTGGGATACTGGCCTCTGTGCGGTTATTGCACAAGCATTTGGCTTCTTGGAGACAAAGCCCTTCAGTGGAGTTTTTGAAGTGTATTTTCAGTGTAAACAAGGAATTTCAACAAACAAATACTTTCAATAAATGTGACATAAATTTGGGTGGTATGTTGCATTGAATAGAATGCAAAATTTAAGACCTACTTTGGATTGTTGTACACTCTTTGGTTTCTGTTCTAGTGCATTTGCCTTTCTTAATAGTACTTGCTGCAGAACTTCAGCTTGTACATAGTCGTAGAGCCACACAGCATGGAAACAGACCCTTTGGTCCAATCAGTCTATGCCAAACATATTCCTAAACTGAACTAGTCCCACTTGCCTACTCCTGGCCCATATCCCTCCAAACCTTTCCTGTTCATGCACTTATCCAAATATCTTTTAAACGTTGTAATTATACCTGCATCCACCACTTTCTCAGGAAGCTCATTCCACATATGAGCCACCCTCTGTGTAAAAAGTTTCCCTCATGTCTTTTTTAAATCTCTCTCTTCTCACCTTAAAAATGTGCCCCCTAGCCTTGAAATCCCCTGTCCTAGGGAAAAGACAACTACCATTAACTCTATCTAAGCCTCTCATTATTTTATAAACTTCTATCAGGTCACATGAGAACCTCCTACGCTCCAGTGGAAGAAGTCCCACCCTATCCAGCCTTTCTTTATAACTCAAACCTTCCATACCTGGCAACATCATTGCAACATCAGTCCATCTTCTGCAGCTACACTGGCACCACCCCCCACCTTTTCTTCCGCTTTATGACTGTATCGGCGCTACCTCGTGCTCGCACGAGAAGGTTGAACAGTTCATCCACTTTACTAACACCTTCCTCAAATTTACGTGGACCGTCTCAGACTCCTCCCTCCCCTTCCTAGATCTCTCCATCTCTATCTCGGATGACCGACTCAACACAGGCGTATACTATAAACTGACTGACTCCCACAGCTACCTAGATTATATCTCTTCCCACCCTGCCCTCTGTAAAAACGCCATCCCATATTCCCAATTCTTTCGCCTTCGCCCCAGGAGGATCTGCTCCCAGGAGGATCAATTCCAATACCGAACAACCCAGATGGTCTCCTTCTTGAAAGATCGCAATTTCCCCTCAGACGTGATCGACGATGCTCTCCAGCGCATCTCCTCCACTTCCCGCTCCTCCGCCCTTGAACCCCGCCTTGCCAATTGCCACCAGGACAGAGCCCCACTAGTCCTCACCTACCACCCCACCAACCTCCAGATACATCGTATCATCCATCGTCATTTCCGCCACCGCCAAACGGACCCCACCACCAAGGATATATTTCCCTCCCCACCCCTATCAGCGTTCCGGAAAGACCACTCCCTCCACGACTCCCTTGTCAGATCCACACCCGCCACCAACCTAACCTCCACTCCTGGCACCTTCCCCTGCTACCGCAAGAAATGCAAAACTTGCGTCCACACCTACCCCCTCACTTCCCTCCAAGGCCCCAAGGGATCCTTCAATATCCATCAGAAATTCACCTGCACCTCCACACACATCATTTACTGCATCCGCTGCACCCAATGTGGCCTCCTATACATTGGGGAGACAGGCCGCCTACTTGCGGAACGTTTCAGAGAACACCTCTGGGACACCCAGACCAACCAACCCAACCGCCTCGTGGCTGAACACTTTAATTTCCCCTCCCACTCCGCCAAGGACATGCAGGTCCTTGGCCTCCTCCATCGCCAGACCATGGCAACACGATGGCTGGAGGAAGAGCGACTCATCTTTGGCCTAGGAACCCTCCAACCACAAGGGATGAATACAGATTTCTCCAGCTTCCTCATTTCCCCTCCCCCCACCTTTTCTCAGTCCCAACCCTCAGACTCAGCACCGCCTTCTTGACCTTCAATCTTCTTCCCGACCTCTCCGCCCCCACCCCCTCTCTAGTTTATCACCCTCACCTTAACCTCCTTCAACCTATCGTATTTGCAAAGCCCCTCCCCCAAGTCCCTCCTCCCTACCTTTTATCTTAGCCTGCTTGGCACACCCTCCTCATTCCTGAAGAAGGGCTTATGCCCGAAACATCAATTCTCCTTCTCCTTTGATGCTGCCTGACCTGCTGCGCTTTTCCAGCAACACATTTTTTAAGCTCTGATCCCCAGCATTTGCAGTCCTCACTTTCTCCTAACATCATTGCTTAGAAGAAGTTGAATAGTTTTGTATTGTATATACTGAATTGAATATGAAAAAATTGGAGTATTAAAAGTTTTTTTTCCTGAAGTTTCTTTAAATAAAGGAAAAGGGCTTACAAAACGAGTATTATAAAGCCTTGTGTGATCAGGTATGTTCTTAGAAGTTGTTTACAGAGGTGTGTGTGAGGAGCTCTAGTTTCTTAATGGGAACAACAAAAAGCGATTCATCTTGGAACTTTCATGAACGAATCTCAGGTGGAAAACTTTGTTATAGGCATTTCTAGTATGAAAATATTGAATAGGTAAATGCAACATTTTAAGTTCACTGTCTTAGACTTCTTTTGGATTCCTTTTGGCTTGTGTTACCTTTCCATGATTTGGAATATGCCTTTATCGACCTAAACAAAACCCATACTATGCTTATTTTTGTAATTAGCTCAGAGACTAGAGAAAAGTTGAGCACTGACATGTTTTTTTTTTATAAACATCAAGTGCCATTATTTAATTTTCCTGGCTTCAGAATCCAGGAGAATAACCTATTGATTCAGACTATGACTTTTGGCGAAGAATTAGCAAAAGTTTTACTAAAGAATAATAAGATACGTGAATAGATGCGGTCATCCATTTTAGATTTACTTAATATCCTTCTCCTTAAGATTATAAAATAACAAATATTGACCTTGGTTACACTAAACAGCAATGTAATCGAAATGGACAGAAGCTCTTTGGTGTTAAAGTTTACAAGACGGTTGTTAGTCCTTAAAGTATCTTGCTTTTTTTTCTCTTTCTGGCCTCTGATTTTGAAAAGGAAGGCCTTAACAAGATATACTTAAAAGGTTTAAGTGTTGACCAAAGGTGACTATAATATTTGGTTCACTCCTAAAGAACTGCCAATAAAAGAAGACAAAATCAATTGACTTGATTGTCTTAACCATATGCATAAACATTTTTTAATGACCAGGTATCTCTCCCACTTTTACTCCCTGCCATTGTCATATGTTGGAAGGATTTACAAGTTGGTACTCAGCCTGTTTGGTCTCCTTGGTTACCAGATCCTGGCGTGGGCTTCTGGCTCAGAAATAGGGTTGTTACTACTGTGCCACAAGACCTCATCTATGTATCGCTTTTCCAAATTTTCTTTCCTTTCTCCCATCCAAAACCAAAGCAGCCATTTTTCACGTGCAGTTCTGGAGAGTGAGTGAAGGCAAGCTGCTTGCTTGTGAGATGGGCATCACGGTAAGATCTGTTCTTGTCCTCATTTGATACCCACAGAAATGCACTCACTAAAGTGGGGTGATTAATGAATATCACAAGGAACAGTGGCTGACTTTCTTTTCCTCTGTTGCTTGAACCCCCAACCAGTTCAAGAATGTCTGGTGTACCTCCACAATTGCTTGGTAGTAACAGGTTCGACACACAGCCATCTAAAATAAATGGTGGCTGTTTCTGTTAAAATACTGGACAATGGAACTCGATATGAATGAGCTTAAATATTATTAAGATAAGATTACATCCCTTATTTTGTAGTCTCAAAAAGATTGGAGGAGAAACTGGCAGATTGTGCTCATTAAATAAATGTGATGGAATCCCTACTGTCTTTCCAGTCGTACTACAGAGTTAATATGTTCCCCTACTGTGCCCATAGCTCTTCAACTGACACCTGGATCTGACAAAAAGCCTAATTGACTTCCAGTTCACTCTTTTATTCCTTAAGGTATTGGATGTATTAGTCATTTTAATTGATTTTCTGTGAAAATGTTTGTATTTATTGTGACAGGAAGCATATGAGTGCTAGTTGTCTTTTCTGAAATGTATTATTATAGTCTTATGCCTGTTTGTGACAGTGATGGATCCCCTATTTGATTGTGTGTGTGTGTCAGAAACATAAAAGTCTTCTTTGGCAATGCTGATAGAACCCTGAATTCACCTTTTAAGGTTGTGGGGAAGCTCAGTGATTGCAATTGAAATGCAACCTGGCAATGGGTTTCAGGCAAACAAATTTAAAGCAGCAGAAAAAGTGGTCTGATTAACAAGGTGAAATGCAGTATAAAAATTATTTGTCTTCACTCAAGCTTTACTAAAGACATGTGACAGGCACGCAGTAGTTGTAGATGCCACTGCATAAACGGCAGTTACGTTATAAAAATGGACTCTAAAATAACAGATTTGGGGATTCAGACAGGTTGATTTAAAAGTATATTAGAAATAATTGTCCTTTTATTTATTTTCTTATGTGAGCTGAAATATTTCTAATTGAAATTAAGATTGCAAGCACTGAACCCTGCAAGCTTAAATGCAGATCTTGATCCACTGTTCTGTAGTGGGTAAACTACAGGGACTCTGCCTCTTTAATTGTGAAATAACGGATCATGGTTATGTAAGCTAGTCTGTTTCCTGAAATAGGTTATGCAGGTTCACACAAGTTGTGGTTTTGATGGGCACTCGAATGTCTCTGGCAATTACTGTGCAAGGAACATGGAGGGTCTAGTTACCGTCGCTGAGTCAGGAGAACTGTAATAGTAACAATGGGGAACAAAGACCATTAGACCCTGTAAATTGCCTGAGCTGTCTTCATGACATCAGTGCATATCTTTCTGTCAACCTCAATCCTGGATCCTGTTGCTAGGCAGCGGACTTCTCCTTACCAGAAGCAGCTCTGATCCGCAGACTGCTGCTGTTGCCACCTGGTACAGTCCTTTACAGCCTATCAGCAGAGGAGAGTGTGCATTGCCTGCACACTGCTTAGATTTTATCTCTAAAATGAAGGCAATAAGTGAAGAGAAGATGAGGCAATAAATGATCCTTAGAAGAGTTCAGCAACGCTGACACATCATAACCCACAAAAAGCAGCAACCGGAGTAATGGTGGGTTCACATTAACAGCTGAATTATTTTTAAGGTGCATGGAGCATCAGTTCAGTATGATTCAGCCATTAGTTAGAACTGATGGCTGCTGCTGAACCTAACAGGACTGGGGAATCATGCAGTGAGTGTAAGACAGCAAATGTTTGCAGCATTTAATCATCCTACAGATATACAATCAGATTTTTCTTTTTTAAGCAATACTTATTTATATATGTGGATATTGAGGTATTATTATCTGTATTGAAAGTGTAATTGATAAATGCTGATATGTAATTGCTTTGTGAGTCTTTTACCCTGTTATTTGGTATGTATAACTAAATAGGACAAATTGTTTTTTCCGTTCACTTGTAAAACTGGGTGCAGCTGCTGTGCAGATGTGCAATAGAATTGAATTGCAGAAAATTATTTTACACACACCAAGATTGGTAAAGTTCGCACTTGCTTGTGGGCCATACATTTGCTAGCTGAATTCTACAACTACTTTAGGTGTGTGCAAGTGGAAGCTATATGTTTCTAAATAGAAGTAATTTAATTATAAATTTACTCCTTCAAATTGAGTATGCATTAGGAGAGCATTTTCCATTAACATATTTACATCTTAAACTTGAGGATTTGTTTCTTCAATTTGAATGCTGCATTTGTGAGATGGATTACAGAATAATCTTCCCTTTGTGAAAAATAAAAGATCAACCAAAGTTTCTTAAACATGAAACTATTTTTTTCTTTCCCCCTCTGATTCAGTGAACTTAGAACATATTATTACAGTCTAATTAATATCCATTTGTAAGTTGATGCCTCTTTCTCACAATATCCAGCATATCAATCTCACTCCAGGCTTTGAAACACACCTGCAGTATGGTTCTCATTGATGCAGTGAGGATTATATATTATTTGCTAATTGTCATAGAGGGCAAAAAATACTGAAATCCAAAAATGGAAAAAAAATCTTTAAAATTTGTTAGAATTATTATGCAGTGTTGTTATGTTTGAATTAAACACCTTGTATTAAATGTCTGTCCTTGTTGACCTCCATCATGTCATTAGAGGACATTACTTGCTGCTGTTCTTGGTTATGATTGAATCCTCATGTAGGTCAACAACTTGCTGATTGCTAAAGTATGAAGTGATTAATTGTTAAATGTTTTCTCTGCAGGTACTGCTTAATGAGTGTCAAAGGGTGCTACACAGATTTTCATATTGATTTTGGTGGCACTTCTGTCTGGTATCATATTCTTCGAGGAGGGAAGGTGAGCAGTGAAGCACTCACTTATTTGTGGTATTTGAACTATTATTTATTCTTAAATTTAATGAGCTTTAAAATTGAGTAGTTTGTGTATACAGCTGCTCATTTGGTGATTATTTTAAGTCAAGGATTATATTAAACATGGATAAACAAATGAAAGCATTTTGGAAATAGAAAAGATTGACCTCTTTGATTTTAAATGTATAACAAATCAAAACTGAAGTTTCCTTTCTGGGTAAAGGCTTTGCCTTGTAGAATTATGGCTAGGAAGATCCAAGATTTGATTCACAGACGGTATTGAATTCATTGATCTGGAACAGTAATTGGACCGCTTCTCCAGTGACCCCTTGAAGGCAAAATGTTTGGATATTAGGATAGGATATGCTTGACTGTGGTATTTGTTGCTTCTCGGAGTGCTATGCGGTGCTTTGGTGCTTTTGTTTTTGTATGAAGAATAGTTAGTTAAATGTGTTTTGGAAACACTTGTTAAAGTGTGCCCACAGCAAAAGCTACTGGCTCCAGAAATGAAGTGGAGAAATGTAGCGATTTTTCTTTTCCAAAAATATGCAATGAACCAAATCTTTATATATTTTTGATTATGATTTCCTATGGTAATCATGCATGTTTGCTGTTGTAAGACATCAATTTGTTAAACAATTGAGAGTACCATTTTTGTCCTTATTTAGATACTAGAACCTGAATTGCAGAGTTTAGTAATGAAGCTGTCTGAACTGGGTTTTCATTCTGGTCCTTTGGATATGGCTGTTTAATTGTTTTGATGTTTGAGTAAGCTAGCTAATATGAAATGGAGAATTGTGTACTTCCACAAGTAAGTACATCATAACTGTCCACAAATCATAATTCTGATGGATGGAAGTAAGATGTCCTTTCTGAGTGTGTGATGTAAGTGCACAAGCCAACCATGACCAACTCTATTTAAAGAAAGCTACAGATGTTCAGGACCCAGAAATCGATAACCTGTTTAGTTTCTGAGTTGGTGAGTTTTGTAATCTGGTTGCCTTAAGATATCCAACAAGTCAAGTTATGTATACAGTGTTACAAGTTAGTGCAAAATACTATGGAATAAGATTATTACTGTTCACTATTTATCCTGAAATAACATACATTCCAATAATTTTTTGATTTCACTATAATCAATGAAATTGGAAATCCTCTGCCCTATATTTTACAAATGTGTTTTGTATACTAAAGGCACTATATAAATTCACGTTTTTATTACTGTGATGGCATGAAAATTAATGCCACCTGCAAATGATTTGATGGTGCAAAGTGATTTCATAGTTGCTGCCATATTTTTCTTACATATATTCAGAGGATCTTTGAGCAGTCATTTTTGATGGGTTCTTTGAAATGAAATCACATTTTTCAAAAGGCTTTTGATCTATTTTGTCATTCTCCCTTTTTTGGAATCCCAGTTAGCCTGGTCCCTGAATTAACATCCAAATTTATTACTGATCTAATGAGAGTAAATCCATCAAACTTTCAAGTGTTTTTTTTCGTTTCTCTGACTCGTTCCTTCTTCCCTCTCCCACTGCACCAGTCTTCCCACCCCATTCCTCATTTTACCTGTAAGGTTTGGTCCCACCTGTGCTGAATTAACAGAGTGTCCCTGTGGGCAATATCAATAGGAAATTTGCATCTAACTTTCTGATAGGATAGTATCTCAATATGTTACTTCTGAAAGTGAAGGAATATAAGTTATAGTGGTGAACTGTCCAGTGATCTGATCTGTCTCCAGAATCCTTTGCATCAAATAATCACTTGTTATTATTGAGTACTCAGTTAATCCACAACCAGAAAATGACATATAGCGGTCAATCATACTGATGTCCCTACGTGATCTTAGAAAAAAGTCATAACCTGATTTGCTTAAGCAATTGTATAGTGGGCCATGACATAAATGGCTATCACTAATGCTGTATATAACTTTTTTAAATTATGTAATATCTGTATATCTCTTTGTTTCTTTTTAAAGTCTGTATTTAATATATTTATAATATACTTAAGTTCATAAGATGTAGGAGAAGAATTAGGGAATTCAGCCATCGCGTCTGCTCCGCCATTCAATGGCATCATGGTTAATTTGATAATCCTCAACTCCACTTTCTTGTCTCTTCTCCATAACCCTTGCTTCCCTTTCTGATATTAAAAAAACTTTCTATCTCAACCTTGAATTTTCTCAATGTAGATTCTATTCTCATGTTGCAGTTTTGACACATTTAAACATTTCAAAACTTGTATTTAGCATTTTCAAATCTTCATCAGTATTTTATCATTTATTTAGAAGTTTGAAGGTTTGTACTAATTCATGAACTTTTTTTTCAAATGGAATTATGTGGATCATTGCTGCATGTAACAGCATTAGAAAAAATACAGACAACTTAAAGTGGAATCTTATTTTGCCTGTGTTTAAAACAGCCGATGGACTAATTAACTTAAAAATGCAGTGATGTATTTCAGATCTATAATGGTGTAAAATTTGGCTGTTTGTAAATGTTTCAGTTTTATAAGCAGTCTGTCTCGTTCAGGTATTCTGGTTAGTTCCCCCGACTTCGCACAATCTGGAGATTTATGAAGAGTGGGTTCTGTCGGGAAAACAAGGTGATATTTTCCTTGGGGACAGAGTGGACGGATGCCAACGGATTGAGTTAAAACAAGGATATACATTTTTGATCCCTTCAGGTAACAGAAGACAGCGATTGTTATTTGTTATTTTGCATTATTGGATTGGAGGAGGATGGGATTGTAGGTGGATGCAACTTTAGTGAATTGAAAAAGAGACATTCCTTTGTGTGCTGCCCTTTTAACTCGTGCTGCAGTTATATGGTGGAGGAAGTGCTGTAAATACATTACTTTCACTGAATCATTCTTTACTGTCAGTCATTTGTATCTGAATAGCTGGTAGCATTATCTAAAATAGTGTCCTGCTTGATTTGGATACTGCCATTAGTGCGTTGAGGTGCCTTGTTGATTAATGAGCAATGACAGATTCCAAAAATATTGGTACATTAGTATTACTCAGCATTATCTTTGTTGTATTTCTAGATATTCTTGATGTTCCTATTCAATGTCTTAGGACAGCATGCTAAATATCAAGTGTCAGAGAAGATAAAGTGCATTTATCGTTCAGTTTGACTTGAATTCTTTTAGGAAGAGGGTCAGCTACTTATTTTCCTGTAGTTTAATGTTTGAAAATTTAGTTTTGAGATGAAATCTCATCTGTCCTATTCCATTTGTGCATCTGTGGAAAGCTACTTCCTTTAACATCCGCGTAATAGCGATTTTCTCTGTCAATGACTTGAAATGAGCAATTCCAAATGGTCATGCATAGGTATATGCATTTCATGTGACATGACTGCAAGCTGTTTCCTTCTCTTCCCCTCCACACCACCTCTTTTCTGTATAAACTTGATAGCAGTGTGTCTTCACAATTCATCTTGGTTCACAGTTTAAGACAAGAGCACTTCCTGTCATATTCAGTAAAGTGGTTGAAAACTTTGCAAAAACAATTACTCCTCTAATCTCCTGT
The DNA here is from genome assembly GCF_004010195.1 of Chiloscyllium plagiosum. Classification (NCBI taxonomy): domain Eukaryota; kingdom Metazoa; phylum Chordata; class Chondrichthyes; order Orectolobiformes; family Hemiscylliidae; genus Chiloscyllium; species Chiloscyllium plagiosum. The sequence goes on along the minus strand of NC_057734.1, from coordinate 25,298,131 downwards.
CTTATGTTAGTGTGCATGTGCAGTAATAATTTGCATGATTTGGATACTGCCATTAGAACATTGTGTTACCTTGTTGATTAATGAGCCACAACAGATTCTAAAAACATTTGTATATTACTGAGAAGAGATATTAACTACTGATATCTATAATTTCGAAGTGCATTTTGCTGAGAATATACTTTGCTCTTTACTTCAATTTTTCTTTTCCTTATTGAAATGTCTTTATTGAGGTATTGCTGTAAGGACCGAGGTAATATATCATGTCTTTATACAAATATGTACTGCTCCGATTCAGATGTAGCTTCTATGGACTCCAAGCCTTCACAACCTGCCTGTTACTGTGCAGTACATGCCATTGAACTCCCATTGTGCAATGCTGAAGTGTGGAGGTGGCCACCTCTGGCTATGTGTTGTCTTCATTACTTACCTCATATTCACCAATGTTGTATGATAACAAAATAAATGCCCTTCAGCTTCCCATCGTGCCATCTGTATGGCCATTGACTATTTTATGGTGCAGACTGTATCTGATCGATAATTGTTTTTTGCTGAAAAATGTAACTTCAGGTACAAAGTGAAATTTATAATTGTCTGTAATCAATGTAGATAATCTATAATGCTCAGAGAGCAGCTTTGGGACCTTGGTTACACAGTGAATTAGAATAAAGGTGTGTGCTCATTTAGCAGCAAAATGAGATGTACATAGCAGGCACTATCAGGAAGCTTCATTTTTCTTTGAGACTCATTGTACAAAATTGTAAGATTTTCACACGTACAAGCAAGACCTCCAAATGTGAGATTCTCAAAAAAAAAAAGTGGAAATCCTCAAAAGAACAGCAAAATTTCTATGCAAAATAAAGAGACCCTGTATACAGAAAAGTAAGACTTCTATAATTTATCAAAAAAAACTCTCCATCCCAAATCCTGCACTACCTTGCCTTCCGTTCCTCTCCTTTTCTTTCCTCTCCAGAAGCCTATAAACATTTTTTTTAAATGGAAATTCTGAACTTGTTGAAAGACACTGCACCATGTTTGGTTAAAGAGCTGTATAAATTAATGTTGCGCACTGAACCAGTGAGCCGTATGGACGAGATCAGAAGAGATCACTATGGAATTGGCCTGTAGGCTGTGTCTGATTGTAATTTGTCCTGTCAACATGGAGTCTTCTTATGTATTTAAATTTATGGAATTCTCAGATACAATGATCTAGCGACAAATACAATTTTAGTGACTCTTTCCCACTGTACCTTAGCCCATTTCCTTTTGGGTACAGTTACTAATGGCCCTTTTAATACGTTTCCAAGTCTTTATTCTTCACCAGATCCTTTAAATGGTAAGTGTTAGATAGAGTACTTGCTTAAGAGTTTCAGTAAAACTTTTATAAATTATCTATCAGAAAATCTTAAAGCTACAACAAACTCACAAGTGATATCACTCTGCATTTAGGATGGATTCATGCCGTATACACTCCAGTAGATACGTTGGTTTTTGGTGGAAATTTCCTGCACAGCTTTAATATTCCTATGCAACTTCATATCTATGGAATTGAGGATCGAACTCGGGTAAGCCACCTACATATTAGTTCACCTTTAATCAGTGCAGATTTCAAGCAATTTTTTCCATCTAGTGATGTCCTCTGCTTATCTGAAGATGTTATCTTACCTGAAATGCAATTTAATGATACCAACAGCATTTGGGTACATTGTTTAAAGCATTCACCTTCACATATACATTTTGTGAATTTTGGGTGATGAAGTAGAGATAGAAATGTATCTTTTTCAGCTCACTTTGACCCTGGTCTCGCCAGATATGCACTTTCCATTACAGGTCATTGGATATCAAAAAAGAATGGGAATTTCAGCTCGCTTTTTCTTTATCCAATGATGTGATAATTCTAATACCCCAACTGAAAACTGAAAAAAGATCATCTAGCAGCATCTGCCAAAGGTTTTAACCAATAATAAGTCTGGTGTGTGTGTCATAGTGCTAGACTGGGTTAGGCATTGGTCATTGACCTTCCATCCATCTTAAGGTCAGAAGTGGGAACACATACCGATGAATGTGCAATGTTGAACACCATTCACAAATCCTCAAATACTAAAGCAGTCCAAGTCCAAATGCAGCATAGCTTGGGCTGACAACTGACAAGTAACATTCATGCTACTCAAGTTTCAGGCCATGACCATTTTTAGCGAGAGAGAATCTAACCACTGCTCCTTAACAATGGCATTTTCATCACTGACTCCACCAGTACTAACATCCTGCAGTTACTATTCACCTTAAATTGAACTGGACTAGTGTGCAAATATTGTGGCAAGAAAGACAGATCAGAGTCTAAGAATTGTCCAGCATATAATTTACCTGATAGCTCCCCCAAAGCCTATCCACCATCACCAAGGTGGAAGTCAAGAGTGTGGTGAGATACTTTCTAATTGCCTGGATGAGAGAAGCTCCAATAATATTCCAGAAGCTTGATACCATGCAGGACAAAGCTTGACTGGCATCACGCCCACAAACATTCATTCCTTCCACCACTGATGTTTAGTAGCAGCAGTGCCATCTACAAGAAGTTCAAAATACTGCAGAAATTCACCAAAGGTTCTTTAGATGGACAGCTACTTCCAAACTCAAGGTCATTTCTATCTGGAAGGATACAGCAGCAGATACATGGGAACAGCACGACCTGCAAATTCCCCTCCAAGGTGTTTAACATCCTGACTTTGAAACATATCACTGTTACTGCAGTGTAATTGGATGAAACTGCTGGGATCCCTATCTAGCAGCATTGTGGGTCTAGAATCATAGAAGCATAGAATCATAAAATTCCTATAATGTGGAAACAGGCCCTTCGTCCCAAGTCCACACCGGCACTGCGAAGGGGAGCTCACCCAGACTCATTCCCCCACCATATTAACTTACATTTACCCCGACTAATGCACCTAACCTACACATCCCTGAACACTATGGGCAATTTAGCATGGCCAATTTATCTAAACTGCACATCTTTGGATTGTGAGAAGAAACCTGAACACCCAGAGGAAATCCAAGCAGACACAGGGAGAACGTGCAAAATCCACACCGAGGCCGGAATTGAATCCGGATCCCTGGTGCTGTATGTGGCTTGTTTGTTTATCTCCAGCAGGCCATTGATAAGCATTCTAAAAATTTCCATAATTTCAAATTTGAAAGGTTTTTCACCCCTAATTGATGATAACTAGTTGAGGGCAACTAGGGAAGAGCAGTAAATGCACATGCACCATGCATAGTAACATTATGTCTGGGACATCAGCTGAGATCAGGCTGCTCCACTGTCAAAAAGGCTGCCTGCAGTTCGATGAATTCTTGTTTGTCGTGAAATGTTATCTCTGTCTTTGTCTTCACAGATGATCATCTACTGAGTATTTCCAGCACTTTGTTGTTATTTATGGTATTCTCATTATTTGACACTGGGTTTTTTGGTGGATACTGCTTTACCTCTTACAGGTTGTTCTGTTATAATGTGTGTTTCAACAATGCAAATTCGCTGTAACATGACAAATTAGGTACACTGTTTTTACAGTGCAAGCTTTTAAAATGTGTGTTGGATATAACGCGATTATGATACCAACATTTCATGTGCTGTTCTAAAGTGAGATTTTTCTATAACATGGGGTTGCACAAGAACGCAACCATCGTGTTTTAGAAGAATTAACTGTACTGAACTCTTTCTGAAATAAAACTAGCTACAATCCCTCTTAATGCAATGAAAATAAAAGCAACTCAGCATTTTGACTGTCAGTAGTTGATGAGCATCGGTGTAGTATCATTTTCTTTCTTGTGCTGAAATGTTGGAATTTCTTTAAAAAGCAAACAAGTAATTGTTTATTTGGTAATCCAAGAACAAAAATCAAAGTTATCTGTGTAAGGCAGATCTTCCCATCCAAATGTTTACTTGAATAGTGGCAAATCAAGTACTCTTCTACCCTTTTTTTAAAATGTTAATTGAATTATTTTCTAAAAGCTTCTTAGTTGTTTTGAAATTTGATGTTTGTATAAATGCGCAATGTATGGAAGATAATGTATCTAACAAGTTCATTAGCAAAATTAGGAATTTCTTCATTTGACAGGACAAAATCATGCAGTGTTTGATCACGTGTTTGACTTTTTCTCAATGTACGTTGATCTTGAATTCTGAGCTGTACTTGCCACGTGGATGTAATGTGCCATTGAATTTTTTTAAAAAGATGTCTTAGGACCATAATCTTTCCAGATGGTCTTCTTCAGCTTGTTGGGAGAAGTGATACAGAGTACGTTCATAAAGTGAAGCAGAAAAAATGAATGGAAAAGCATATCTGAATCATTCTTGGGTTTAATCTGGTTATTACTGGATGTGTTTCTTGCTGCCTGGGAGCAGTCTAGGTTGACCCTTCAGCTGGGAAATTATTTTGTTGAGGGGAAGATAGTACAATATCAAACAAAAGAATAATGAATATTTCAAACTGCATGTAGAGTGACTGTTAAATGATGGCCATTTAGTCACGGTAGGAGTTAAACTGAAATACAGACCTGAAGTGACCATCTTTTCATAATTTAAGTAGACTTTTTACTTTTAAGAGTACTGTGCTTGTTCCATTTTGCAGAAGGCTCTACTCTTGTGATTACAGATTGATTAATTGGTGTAAGAAATTAAGGATGGTATATTTATTTGTTAATTACAAAGCAATTGTGGATTTTTTCACATGTTTCTTCCTTTATTTTCTAATGCCATTAGCTTCGTGTCTGTCTCATGTTCACATAAATAAACACACATACACCCCGCCTGCTTTGCAGTTCAAAAAAAACTTGACTGATTCTCAGCCTTTAGACCTTGTTGATTTTCTTCTATGCCACCCGCCACTCAACAGGAGTGTGAAACAGAAAAGGACAGAAATAGGGAGAAAGGATAGAAGGAGACTGAGATGCGTAGAAAACAGTATGTCCAAATGACACTTTTAAGAGAGAAACATAAACCACTGTGGGAAACCATTCATGTGTTATCTATCTGCCTGTCTGGCTTACAGGTCTCTGCATACATCTCTGCAAGAAGGATTGTTAGGCATTTCCTCAGGGTGAAACCACTTTTCCGTTTTTATATATGCTTGTGAGATAGGTGATCTATGTTTGTTTGATTCTATTCCTCTTGATGGATAAAGTGGTCTCAAGATAGCCCCTCCAACTGCCACTGGTTGGACAGAACCCCACTGGTTCTCACCTACCACCCCACCAACCTCCATGTACAACGTATCATCCGCCATCATTTCCGCCACCTCCAAACGGACCCCACCACCAGGGATATATTTCCCTCCCCTCCCCTATCAGCATTCCGAAAAGACCACTCCCTCCGTGACTCCCTC
>NC_057734.1:25241634-25292455 GCF_004010195.1 Chiloscyllium plagiosum | reverse complement strand
ATCTTCTTCCTGACCTCTCTGCCCCCACCCCACTCTGGCCTATCACCCTCACCTTGACTTGCTTCCACCTATCACGTTTCCAACGCCCCTCCCCCAAGTCCCTCCTCCCTACCTTTTATCTTAGCCTGCTGGACACACTTTCCTCATTCCTGAAGAAGGGTTTATGCCCGAAACGTCGATTCTCCTGTTCCTTGGATGCTGCCTGACCTGCTGCACTTTTCCAGCAACACATTTGCAGCTCTGATCTCCAGCATCTGCAGTCCTCACTTTCTCCTCAAGATAGCGAGGCGTCATTATTTAAAAGTCTAAATAATGGTACTTATTATCTATGAGCTCTGGAATCTATGAAACTAATGTACAGTAGCTAAGGATCTCAGAACTTGCTTTTAGTTTATTCATAAGGATTTTCATACTCAAAGTGAAAAAGGCTGGATCATTCCGACATTTTGAAATCAAATTTGAGGTCTGAACCTATGTAAATTTTCATTCCTAGCATAAAGCCGTTAAAAGCACAAGTTACAATCTTCATCTTTTATACATGAATTAAACATTTCTTTGTAAATTTGATTATGTTGTGCATCCTGAAAATTGCATTTTTTTTCAAAGGTTGACAGTACTTGTAAATGATCTTGCAAATGCTTGGAAAACTGCAAAGTTTTTTTAAGACTCCCATTCTTGTAAGTTTCACCCAGTACATCAAGAAATGTAAATGAAAGAAAAATTTTACCGTTTTTCCCTTTCGTCAAATTCAGGTAGATAATTCCATAATAAATTTTGCTTTGAATATGTGCATATAATGCCTTCCCTTATAATTGAGTCCATTCTGGTTAGAAGTAGATCATAACAATCATAATTTATAAAAACTAGTCATTTTTTGTTTGTGAGAATTGATGTGCAGAAATTGTTGCATGCTGCAGTAATTCAGAAAACTGAGTTATGGCTCTAGAAATAGTAGTAATTACTGTAATAAAATAACAGCATCTGAAAGCTTGTTGGAGGTACCATAAAACAGTACAATGTGCATTTCCATTCCTTGTGCCTGTCAAAAATCTCAAATTCTTAACTTTGATTGGTCTAGCTCAGAATTCATAGTTATAGTCTGTTTGACTAATCCAGAATTCTTGCTCAACATTAAAACCAAGGGAAGAAAGTCTTGGACATGGGAGATCATCACAGCGCCAGAGACCCGGGTTCAATTCCCGCCTCAGGCGACTGTCTGTGTGGAGTTTGCACGTTCTCCCCGTGTCTGCGTGGGTTTCCTCCGGGTGCTCCGGTTTCCTCTCTCAGTCCAAAGATGTGCAGGTCAGGTGAATTGGCCATGCTAAATTGCCCGTAATGTTAGGTAAGGGGTACATGTAGGGGTATGGGTGGGTTGCGCTTCGGCGGGGCGGTGTGGACTTGTTGGGCCGAAGGGCCTGTTTCCACACTGTAAGTAATCTAATCTAAAAAAAATAAGTTATGTGTTACCATCATATCTCTTACGAAAGAGTGAATTGACAAAAACAAAATCTTAAACTTGATTTCATCACCAGTATTATGCTAATCTTGTTAGTGTGTTGAAAGATGTATAAAACATATTATTGCTGCTTTTTTGAATTTTTATATTGTTTTAAAAAAGGCAAATGAATGTGGATTAGTTTTTGGAGGGGTTTAATAAAAAGGTCAGAAGGTCATTCTGGAACAGTGACCTAAATGCTTCAGTTCCAAGAAGATATGTGACTGTAATCAAAGATTCAAGAAAACTTGGTATATTGGTAGAAAAGATGACAGGCAGTATAAACACATTAAATCATTATTTTTTATTTCCATTCAGTTCAAAAAAGGCTAGAAGTTTAGTTGAGAAGAATCAAAAGTTTAGTTCAAAATCAAGTTTTTAAATTCTGTTCTCAGATTTTAGTTCATTTAGAGAAAACCAGCCATTGTAGAAGCAGTGATTTTTGTTTAAAGTTTGTGATGTTTCCAAGCCAACAGAGTTTGGTACAGAAATCTTAAAGTTGTTATGATTGTACAAAGTTTAGACCATCACGCTTATGAAAGGTTCATACCATCAGAGGAATATTGTAAAACTCGCTGTACAATTTGGGAGACATAACTTCAAGGGTGTTAATTAGTGTTGAAGTGGGAGTATAATTTTTCTGGACTTCAAATAGGGTAGGGAAACAAGTTGAAACTTTGTTTTAATGTTTGTGTTGAAATCACAAATGTTCTTAAATAACTGCTTAACCTTCACCTTTGACTGCAGAATATGATCATTAAATCGATATTTTTATTGTCTTCGTTTGATGAATTGTATTAAGGTGCTGGCAAGATTGTGTTCAAAGTTTACCCCAAGGTAGTAGGCTGCTGACTTCAATCATATTGTCTTGAGGACCCATATTCTATCGTGAAGTCAATATCCGAAGGAGAGAGAGGTTGCAAAAATTGGTGAGATGATAAACCCCTTTTTTAAAAAAAAAGTTATTTTATCAAAATTTCTTTCAGAATCTGTGGGTTTCACTGTTTGGGCCAGCAATCATTTCCCATCCCTGGTTGTCATGGAAAAGTTGGTAGTTAGTTGCCTTCTTGAACTTCTACGATCTCTTTAGGGAAGCCATTCCGGGATTTTGACCCAGTGACGATGATCGAACTGCGATGTATTTCCAAGTCAGGTTGGTGAGTCGATTGGAGAGAAGTATGCAGGAATCGATACTTGCTATTGTCCTTCAAGATGATAATGATCATGGGTTTAGAAGGTCTGACATTGTAGCCTTTCTGGGGTACATCTTGTCAATGGTACACACTACTATTATGAACTCCTGTGGTGGAGGGACTGAATGTTTGGAGTAGTGTTGACAATCGAGCACAGTGCTTCTTCTTCGATGATATCAAGTGTTGTTGAAAGTGCACCAGCCAAGACGATTGGGGGAGAATTCCATCACACACATATCTTATAGTTGGTGGACAAGCTTTGGGCAGTCACGTGGTGAACTACTCATCACAGGATGTCGAGCCTATAACCCTGCTTTTGTAGTCATAGTATTCATGCAGCTAGTCCAGTTCTGTTTGTGGTCAATGATAACCCTCAGGATTTTGAAAGTAGGAGAATTCAGTGCTGGTAATGCCATTGAATGTCAAGGGATGATAGTTAGTTTCCCCTTCCTTCGAGATGGTCATTGCCTGGTACGTGAAATGCAAATGTTGCTTTCCATTTGTCACCTGAAGCATGGGTATTGATCAGGTCTTGCTGCATTTAGGCATTGACAGCTTTGGTATCTGAGGAGTTGTGAACAGTGCTGAACAATGCGTGACTATCAGTGAATATTCCCACTAACGATGGAGCAGACGAAGATGTTTTTGGCAAAGGAGACTACTTGGAGGACGTCCTGCAGAGCTGTCCAAAAAACGAGATGACTGTTGTACAGCAACCACAATCATCTTTGTTTTTGTTAGGTGTGACTCCAACCAACTGAGAATTTTCTCCTGATTTCCATTGATTCGATATGTACTAGGGCTCAATGATGCCACACTTGGTCAAATGCGCAGTCACTCTCCCTCTGGAGTTCAGCTTTTTTGTCTACGTTTGAATCAAGGCTGTAATGATGTCAGAAGCCAAGTGAATCCAAATTGGCAGAATCCAAATTGAACAGCAATGAACAACAGGTTTTTTTTTAATTCATGGAATGTGGGCATCATTGGCTAAGCCAGCATTCATTGCCCATCCTAATCGCCCAGAGGGCACTTAAGAGTCAACCACATGGCAGTTTCTTTCCTTAAAGGGCATTAGTGAACCAGATGATTTTTTTTCTTGACTATGGACAATAGTTTCATAGTCATCACTAGACTCTTTAATCCAGGTTTTTTTTTTGTTTTGATTTCAAATTCACCATCTGCCATGGTGGGTTTTGAACCCGGGTCCCCAGAACATTACTGAGGGTTTGGAAGTAATAGTCTAGCAATAATACAACCAGTCAAAAAATGTAGTGCTGGAAAAGCATAGCAGGTCAGGCAGCATCCGCGGAGCAGGAGAGTTGATGTTTCAGGCATAAGGAATGTTTCCTAAACGTCAACTCTTCCACTCTTCAGAAGCTGCCTGATCGGCTGTGCTTTTCCAGTGCCAGGCTTTTTGACTCTGATCTCCAGCATCTGCTGTCCTCACTTTTTCCTAGTCGATAATATAACTAGGCCAACTGAGCAAGTGCTGCTTATTAGTGCTGTTGATCACCCTTTTCCCAATTTTATTTATGATTTTGAATAAGCAGATGAGGCAGAAATTCACCAGTTTAGATTTCCCAGTTTTTTGTGTATGGGGCATATCTGGCAGTTTTCCACATTGGTGGGTAGATACCAGAATCAGTAGTGGAACTCTTGTCACCAAGGGCAGGCAACGTCTGGAAGACAGATTCTCAGTATAGAGTCAAAATGTTGTCAGGGTCCATATCCTTTTTAGCATTCAATGCCATCAACCATTTCTAGTTCTCACATGGAATGCATTGAGTTAGCTTAAGATTGGGATCTGCAATGCTTATGACCTTTTGGAGTAAGCTGAGATAGGTCTTCCACAAAGAACTACTGACTAAAGATTGTTGCAAATGCTTTACCCTTACCTTTGGCATTGATGTGATGTACTTCCCCATCATTGAGGATGGAGATATTTGTGGGAGCTGCCTCCTCCAATGAGTTTTTTATTTGTCCACCACCATTTATGACTGTATCAAACAGGAGCTTGAACAGCTAAACTGCACTATTATGTTTTGTAATGTTTTGAAAATTCTTCAGTTTGAGTCATAGTCCCATTTATAATGGATCTTTTAATTTGCCTTTTCTATTGAGATACTACTTATTTGTAGTTCAAAAAAAGTTGAGTTTCTTACTAGCTTGGGGCAATGAAAGACTTGTTCTGGCTACTACAATCAATTAAATATTCATAATGGAGGTCTTTGCAAACGCTACCAATGGCAATGGGCTTCTTTTGATTCCAGGTTATGACATCAATCCAGATTTTAAAACTTGCCCTGCCTTATGCACAAGATACAATGTCAGAAATGTACAAGACTTTATAAATTAGGCACCTACGAAACAACATTTTGTTCAAAAGTATGTTGGGAAGAATTTACATTACGTTCCCTCAATCTCTCCCGTTAATTTTGGTGAATATCTTCAGAGGAACTGTAAACATTTGCTTTCAGCCAATTAAACCATTTCAGTGGATGTTTTGATAAAGTATATACAGTTATTATTTGGCAGTTTTCATTTTGAAATATAGTCAAAGTAGATATGTGGTTCCAGTTCTATGAGGGTAATTTTTATTATGAGGTCAAAGTCTCTTGGAACAATTAACTAAAGACATCATTTCCATGGAAGCAAGTGAAGTACCTAGTAAGATGTCTATGAAGTTAATTGATGAAATATTTACAAAGTTGAACTTTTATGACAGAGAAAGTGGGCCAGCGGCTATTACTGGTTTTTAGTTCAGAAGAATCAGGTTTCTGTTCAGGTTTTTAGTGTAGAAGAATTCCTATCAGAAGTGAAGATAGGTTGTGTAAAGATTTCCATGCAGAAAGGAAGCTTCTATGCCAACATATTGGGATAGGAATCCAGGTCATCAGAACTGGAAAGCAGTTTCTTGGTCACTAAAACTGAAAACAATCAGTTTAGTCAGAAACTAACAAGTTAACATCAGAAGGTCACTGCAGTGGGACTAAGTATCTGTAAAGGTTTTTGCTGGGATAAAAAGAGAAAATTTTGTTTATTGTAATATCATATTTTGTTATTTTCAAAACTTAGTTTGGAGCTATGCATGATTTTATCAATTGAGCATGCCCTAAACAACATTTTAGAGCTTTGTTTTTTTTTTGTTCAACAGACTTGTGGTGAAAGAAATTAGGCTAATGTTCTTTTCAAACCAGTTTTCACTCTGTGATCTACCGTGTCTCGTGTTATCATCAGTGGGATCAAAATAGCATTCAAGTGGACCAGAATGTGACACTTTGGTCATAGATCATTATTCATTCATAAATTTTGCACTATTATTTTTCATTTTAAATTTCCTACGCATTGCCTTTTCACCCTCACTTATCTGAGTTAAAGAAGGTGCAATCTTACGGGCTTTAGGATCCAAGATGCACACTGAAATGTATTCAGCAAAGGGAAAATCTTTTTAAAGGAATTTGCATAAGTGGGCAAACATCATCAAACCCATTTTCTTCATAAAACTTAGAATGTTTGTATTTTGGGTATTGCATTTTAAGAACTTAAACTGGTCCAGGCTCATGCAGGTACTAATAGGTGCGGTTGTCTTTAATGTCGCTTGACCTGAAACAATGTCATTTTGGTATAGAAAGGGTGAGCTAGGGTTCACTGCTAAAGAAATTGCATTTAAAAATGTGACTGTTTACAGTCAGTGATGCATGTCCTTGCTAACTAGCAGCCCGATGTGACTTAATAGTCTCTTGAATTTTTGTGAATTTATTATCCATTAATCCTCATGACAAACTTAGTAAAAACCTAATGATTGCAATCTTTATAAACTGATGTTTGTGTTGTTAAGGCAATTCAAGCAAAGGTACAAAATGAAATGCTAAAGTATGTACGCTGCCTCATATGAAGTGTAGACTGATGTAAAGCAGTGTATTTCACAGAATTGATTCCCTGACCCTAACGAAAATCATGGATATGAAATCCTTGTTAAGCAAAATGAACTTTATGCAAGATTTCTGTAAATACTTTCTGAAATAAACATGCACTCGAGCAATGACTCTAGATTTCTGATGAAGGGCTTATGTGCGAAATGTCAATTCTCCTGTCCCTAGGATGCTGCCTGACCTGCTGTGCTTTTCCAACGCCACACTTTTCGACAATGACTCTAGATTGTTTGTTTGCTTTTATCATTTGTATATGACCAACCTACACAATGGCCATTGGTGTGGCTTTCTGCTGTGCCCACACATTTATTTGACAATTCTCCATTTCCTCAGCTATATTCTGTATATAAATAATCCTTGTTTTTCAGGTTAATGCCAAGTTCCGCTATCCTTTCTACTATGAAATGTGCTGGTATGTCCTGGAAAGATATGTGTTCTGTTTGACGAAAAGGTCTTATCTCACCAAACAATACCAGAGGGAATCAATGTTAATTGGTAAGTTACCAGCAGTAGTTCATCTGTTCACATGAAGCGTTTCAGGGTATTTGTTCTGTAAGTATTTGCAAACACATAAAAGGCCATTAGCAAATTCCATAAAATATGCACTTTCAGCAGACTAAAAATAGCTTGATCGTGTGGAAGTAATTAACTGGCTCCCTAACGACCCAACTACCTTATCATGTAGTAGTTAAACTGGCAAGATCACTTAAACTGGCAAGATCAGTTGTAAGTACCAAGTTAAGTGCTTTCAACTGTGGTAGCAGTGGAGACACTGTAACAAATGAATAAGGAAGGGGATACAAGCCAGGGTTCATGCTCACATTTGATCATCAGTAACTCCAACTGGTAATTTGTTTCTTTGAAGTGAGTGTGGATAGAATTGGATGAGACAGCGATGCCTTTGGAGTTGAATAACCTCCCTGATATACTGTTAAGTCTCACACATTAAACATGGTGAGCTGGATAAGCATGACTGTTACCACTGAATTACATCTCAGTATGGAGTTCGGCTTTAGATGAAAAAAGTTAAAATTAATAGAGGAACTAGAATTAAAGTAATTTGCAGAAAATAATTCTTTATCTCCCGACCTGAACTTGGGCAACATTATTCCAATTACTAATCAGACCACTTGCCATTTTATGATGGCTCTTTGTTCATTGAGGATAAGATGGTTTATTTTTCAATGCTGTTTCCTCTTCCTGCACAGCTATTAAAGCTGCCCAGTTTTTAAAGAGGGATGGGCAAGAACAAAGTTTTCCCAATTGTTGAACATTTTGCCTCGCTGCCGTGGGTGTGCAGGAGTGGGCTAAGTAAATTCCCCCTGTTGATCACGGTCAAAAATAGTTTGCAATGTATTTGCAATTATGTGTTTATACTTGTGTGACTGAGCAGGTTATATTACATTTTATTCCTTATTGTATTCTTTCTAGTTCTCTTTCTCACTTTCAAAAACAGCATAAAACAATTCCCTGTGCCTTCATTACAAATTTCAGTGACAGTGCACCACATTCTACATTATGGTGTTTTCCTTCTCTTTGGGATCTCCTGGATGTCTCTGATGGCCTTCTAAGACCATCTTTGTAAACCTCTTTCCTAGACTGAGTTTGCAAGCAGCTGAAGTGCTACCTCTTTATACCAACAACGGTACAATACAGGCCGAGATCCAGAGTGACAGGTTTGCACCCCAAATTTTGATTGACTGAGTTGACTCCTGGAATGAGGACCTCAATGTTTGGACTATAGAGTAAATTAGTTAATCTTCTTTCGCAGTACAATCTCCTTTTTCAGAGCAACCTATGTATTGCAATGCTTTAAAGAATGAAGTTTTCTTTACTTGCTTGTAACAGGATTTTGAGGGAGGCAAGTTAAGGTTAGCCATCCAATACTAAATCTCTGATAAGCTCAGGCAGACTTCAATCCTTGGGTGGGGAAGGCAAAATTCAGTTCAGGTCCCTGCTTTTGATTTGTCTCATGACCACAATTTAAGAAATGCAAGACTGGGTTCTGTGTGAAACCCTCTAAAACAGTAATTTGCCTATGTTCGGTGCTTATAAGTAATTTGCTAAATCAATTGTGCAATTAACGTTTCACATTCTTGTGTAAAAGTGCTTTGAAAAAATATTAAGCATTTAGATATTGTTGGAGATGAAGATGGTTCTTGTTATTGATGAGTTTTGTGCTAATGCTGCCTTGAAAACATTCCGATGTTATTATTCCCTCTGTAGCCAAGTGGGTGTTTTGATGTGAGGAATTCTATTAATAACGTATCAAAAAAATCACTCCTACAAGGAGGCTCTTTTAATCTTGCGAATTATAGGTTTGAAACTGTTCTGTACAGTTTTGCTAATATATAGTGTCTAAACTGTGTGTAATAGTGACAGGATTTTTTTGCTGTTAAATTGCAATGGATTTTTCCAGTATGAACATGACAGCTTGTCCTAATGGCATTGCATACTTCAACAAGGCATAACCCTAGCCGCGCTATGATTGGGCCTCTATGCTCCTCCTTAGCATATAGAAAAAATAGACGATCATTGTTGCTGGCCAATTGCCAGTGAATTCCAATTATGCGTTCTGAGATGGTTGCCTTTTACATATTGTTACAATGGTGTTGGGCTTGTTCCTGATTTCTATGTAATCACCTATTAACACTATCCGTTATATAAGAAAACATTTTTCTTGATCAATGTTTTACATATTACATTTAAGTTTAAATATTTTCAGATACAGAGAAGAAACCAAATACAGAGAGTCCTTCATCAGATTCCCGTCTAGATATGGATGAAGAATCTTCTGATGTACGAATCAAGGAGGAGAAAGATGAGTCGAGAGATAAAATGAGCCTTCAAAGCACAAAAGCATTTGGTGATGATTCGCCATCTCCTAACAGTGCACATTCAGAAGGAAATGAAAGCTCTGGAAAGACACCGAAAATGACAAAGCGTTTAAAGCGGACTTTGTCCAATGATTCAGATGACAGCACTAAGTCACCAATGCTGACAGACTGTCCAAAAACACCAAGTGGGTCTCCTGACCCATCTCAGCCAGCATCTGAAGGATCTAATAAATGGATTCACCTTACAGAATTTGAGTTGAAAGGATTAAAAGCACTTGTGGAAAAACTGGAGTCTTTGCCAGAGAATAAAAAATGTGTCCCTGAAGGGATAGAAGATCCTTATGCCCTTCTAGAGGATATGAAGGTTAGTGTTGTAAAATATTTTCAAAGGCTTTGACGCAATTGTTTATCTGTCTGAAGCACACAGTTTTAATCAAATGCAAGTTATGTTATCATTTCTGATTTCAAGTGGCACTTATCATATGCTTCAGTTTACATTTTACCAGTAATATGACACTAAATTAGCTAATTATAAAAAGTACAGTATATCAGTAATATTTTGAGACCCAGAGGATTGACAAAATAAATCAAAATTCTTTCAAATCCTATTTAGATTTGATATTTAAGATTTAACCTGTCAGTGATAATTTGGAAAAACCCATCAGTTTACTATATATGAGTCTAAATATAAATAGATTTTCCAGATTTGGAAGTTGATAGCCTCAACTGCTTAATTACTCCACTGGATTTACAGAGGAAGGGAACATGATTGTGCTACTTGAAGAGATATACTCGAACATCTATAATTTGCTATAATTCTGCCAAGTGGAATTCTTGTCAGTATTCAGAATATGAGCTGTTAGTGATTTTTGAAAGCAACTTAATTTCCCCCAGCTGTGGCTGCTTTCTCTGAATTCTGCAAATACTTGTTACAGCTGTTTGTGAACGGTAGATTCAGTTTTCCTTAGTAGGGCAAATAATTATGTTTTCTTGTATGAAAAGTTACTGGTGTGGAAAAGTCCACGCTTGGTTTTCAATTGATAACGGAACAGCAGGCTGATATTCTTCCCTTGCCTAATTATAGGCTAGAGAGCTTTAAGAAACACTGTTGTCTAAATGATTCATAGAATGGGACTGAATTCACTTCACTGTTTCGACAAATGTCTCTTCTAACTGTTGCGGAGTGACTGCAGATTTTTCTATGACAGATTTACCCAGGTTCCAGCATAAAGAAGATTTTATAGTCAAATGTTTGTGAAGTGTGTATGGGGTAAGGCATAGCCATCAGACTGGTACAAAAAACGCCATCAACTTGGACAGTACAGAACATCGTTTGCTGCAAGCTTAAGTTTCCATGGCCTTCATTTAAATGTTAAGAAACCACTGTAGTGCAGTCAGATGAAGCCTGCCATACTGGTAAAAGGTGGCCTCTGACTGACCCCACATACAGAAGTTCTCTTTGTGTCACCTCAGATAGATATTTAATTTTATACACCATCTCAGTGTAGTCCATAATAAATTAGATGTTGAAGATACATTGGAGTGTTAATCAAAGAGTACATTGGAGCATAAGCATGTAGTGCTATTCTGTAGGGAGAAGACATGACCTCCCTTTCCTCAGCATCTCCAACCCTTCCCTCCTCAGTTGTATGTTCCTGGTATCTTGTGGTTTGTCAGTTTTCTTCACTTCTCCATCTAAATGTCCTCCTTCAAAATATTTGGAAGATTAAAGCCGTAGCTTTCATTCTCAAGCCACTGACTTCAAGCCCTTTTCTTGGTCACCGTTTGAGGCTGAATCAGACTGTTCTGAAATGGAAAATCAAGTTTGTGATGAGCTTCCATCTACCTGTACCAATCCAGGTCTCAAACCTACCACAGCTTATCTAATGCTGAAACCCATGTCCATTCCTTTGTTACCTCTGGGTATTAGCTCTGTTGACTCTGCCAGTATTTTCCTCTTTTCTTTCACAAATCTAAACTCGTAAAACATTTCTATATCTCAACTCTCACTATGTCCCTTTCAGCAAGATTCTTTCTTTTTGGCTCTGCGTGCATCACAGCCAACAAGAAAATTAGAGGAAATGCAACCTTTTACTCATTGTTCCTGTGCTCATTGATCTACATTGTCTCATGTCTTGTGTCATGACACCGACAATTTTTAAATTATCATCTTTTTTTATAATCTCAGCTTTCATAACACAGGTGGCAACTGTGGAGTAATCTGTTTCCTCCACCATCAATTCTGAAATTATCTCACTACCACTCTCCCTTTTAAAATGAACCTTAAAATCTACTTGTTTCCTGTCTAGATGTGAGATTTTGTAACTCTTATGCAAAATGACATAGCCAAATATACAAGCCTAAAAACATTTTGTTTGCTGTATGGGCATCAATGACTTCAAATGGCAGGCACTAAGCGTTCACAAATGTCCAAGCAGAAGCCTTAAATAGGGAAAACCCTTTATTCTGAATCTGTGATTCCTCGTTCGAGGTTACTCACATGGGGAACCGTCATGTCAGTATTCTTCTAGACTCATAAAAATAAACGTTCAACCTCTTCAACCTCTCCTTTTTAAGACACCCCCTTCATCCTAGGAATCAATCAGGTTGCCTTTATATTGGAGGCCATTCATTGAAGGTTATTGCTCCTTAAATAAGGAGACTAGAGTAGGATGCAGTACCCCAGGTGTGGTCTCATCAAAGCTCTGTATAGTTGTAGCAAAACTTTCCTTCTGTTATACTCCTTCCACTGACCTAAAAAGCCAACATTTCATTTGCTTTCCTGTTCACTTGCTATACCAGTGTGATAACATTGTGCTTCATGTATAATCTCTATCATAACATTGTTTAGACTCTCTGCGTTCATAGAATATTTTGCTTTTCTATTCTTCCTATAAAAGTTCATAATCTTGCATTATCATCCAGCAGGCAGACTTTTGCTCGTTCATTTAACCAATCTAAATCCCTTTTCTATTCCTCCTCACAACAGCTTTTTCACCTATCTTTGTAACCTTGGAAAATGTGACTACAATACACTTTGACCCTTAGCATGTGAGTCATTAGATTTTAAATAGTTAAGACTCCAGCATTGATCCTTGCAGCACTTTGCTTGTTGTAATTTGGCAGCCTGAAAATTATCTATTTATCCTGACTTTCTGCTTCCTATTAATTAGTCAATCCTTCATCCATGCCAGGATATTGCCCCCAATACTTTGAGGTCTTGTCTTGTTTACTAGCTTTTTATGTGGCACCTTATTGAATGCTTTTTGGAAATCCAGTACACTACATCTACCCCTTTATCGACCTGTTTGTCACATCCACAAAGAACTCTAGTAAATTGGTAAATGCTCTCAGCCTTTCATACAGTCATTTTGACTGTACCTGATATTATTATGATTTTCTAAATACCCTGCTGTTACTTCCTTAATAATGGATTCTGGCATTTTCCCCAAAGACAGATGTTAGGAAATCTTGCTTACACTTTCCTGCTTTTCTTCAAAAAGGTAATTTACAGTCTTCAAATCTTACTGGAGCTTTACAGAATCTTGGAAATTTTGGAAGGACACAACCAAAGTATCCAATGTCTTTGCAGCCATTTCTTGGGATTGTGACTGGTGTGGTTTTGGTATTTTGTGCTGTGAAGATAGAGACAAATATTTGTTCAGAATCTCTAAGGAACTATTGTTTATTATGGCTGCTCTCTTTTTAAGTCTTGGGAGAAGCTCTTACTTTCTGCCTTTATTTTTCATGCTATTTACTTCCATTTCTATTTTCACACTTTTTTTCTAAATTCTTAACTGATTTCTAATCTCTGGCCACTAATCTTTGTGCTAATCATTTTATCTCTTTTAATTTTATTCCATCTTTAACTTCCTTTGTTAGCCATGGATGTTTTTCATCCTTCTAATATAATCTTTCTTTCTCAATGAAATATATTTTTGCTGAGAGTCATAAAATATTTTTGAAATGTCATAGTTTTACTATTTAGGCTGCCACACAAGAGGCTGCTGCATAAGATAAGGATGCATGGCTTTATAAAATATTAGCGTGGATAGAGGATTGGGTGACTAACAGAAAGCAAAGAGTGGAGATAAATGAGTGTTATTCTGACTAGTGGTGTGCCTCTCGTGATTAGTGTTGGGACCACAATTATTCACAATTTATATAGATGATTTGGAATCAGGGATCACGTGTAGTGTGTCAAAGTTTGCAGGTGACACTAAGATGAGTGACAGAGCAAAGTATGCAGAGGACTGTGAAACTTTGCAAAGGAACACATACATTAAGTGAATTGTCAAACGTCTGGCAAATGGAATACAATATTAATAAATGTGAAGTCATCCATATTGATAGGAGTAACAGTAAAAGTTACAGCATGCTGCTATGCAGAGGGACCTGGGTGTCCTTGCGCATGAATCACAGAAGATCGGTCTGCAGGTACATCTGGTAATTAGGAAGGCAAATGGAATTTTGTCCATCATTGCTAAAGGGGTTGAGTTGAAAAGTAGGGGTGTTATGTTGCAGGTGCATAGGGTTCTGGTGAGGCCACACCTGGAGTACTGTGTGCAGGTTTGGTCTCCTTCCTTGAGAAAGGATAGACTGGCACTGGCGGGATGCAGAGAAAGTTCAGTAGGTTGATTCTAGAGTTGAGGGGGTTGGCTTATGAGGAGAGACTGAGTAGACTGGGATTATATTCACTGGAATTCAGAAGAATGAGGGGGGAATCTTATAGAAACATGTAAAATTATGATGAGAAGAGCTAAGATAGATGTAGAGAGAATGTTTCCACTGGCAGGTGAAACTAGGACAAGAGAGCATAGCCTCAAGATGAGAGGGAGCCAATTTAGTACTGAACTGCGAAGGAACTTCACCCAGAGGGTTGTAAATCTGTGGATTTCCTTGCCCAGATAAGTAGTTGGTGCTAATTTAGTAAACATTTTTAAAGCTAAGATAGATTTTTTTGAGCAGTAAAGAAATTAAGGGATAAGGTGAGAGCATGGGTGAGTGGATGTGAGTCCACGAAGAGATCAGCCATGATCTTATTGAATGGCAGAGCAGGTTTGAAGGGCCAGATGGCCTACTCCCAGTTCTTATGTTGATCCACCTTTTCACCTAGTGCATTTTAACCAACCTTGGCTTCACACATTTACAGAGGTTTTTTATTTAAATTTAAGGCATCGGTTTCTCACACATTTGTCACCCCCAAACAGTCTGTGAAACACTATCATGTTATGATCATGGTTTACTAAATTGTATTTTACTATGAGGTAATTAATGCTATCTCATTACACGTGACCAGATTTTAATTAGCCTGTTCCCTGTTTGATTCCACTATATCCCAAATATACTGTATGAACTCATCTTTGATGCTACCTTTTGCCAATTTGATTTGCCCAATTTTTTGAAGATTAAAATCATCCATGACTGTTGTATTGTTCACCTACATGGACTTATTTTCTTTGCTAATTCATATCACTACCTGAGTTGATTGTATGTTTAGTCTTCCAAGCCAAGGTTCATTCTCACTGCTGCACTCATTTAATCTTTTATTAACAGTTTACCCCACCTCCTTTTTCTTTCTACTTATTCTCCTGAATTGTCAGATATCGCTCAATATTAGCTTTGCCCTTGACAGTCAGCTCAGTGAAGCTGGCTTATGACATGAGTTAGGGTAAAAATTTCAAAGGACAATGTTTGTGTAATTTATTATTTTAGAGCAATCTGAATCTCAGTGGTAATTTATTTTAAATGCATTCATATATTTCTTATTTGTTTAAAAAAGCTGTTTTTTTGTTTTACAATAGGTCTTGTTACATGCATATTTATAAGCCCACATTTTTGAACGATAGAGGTGATTAAAGTATCCAGCACACAAAAGGAACAATTAACTTTTAATTTATTATAACACAATATAATTCACTGAGGAACTGGTCATCATTCTTAATTATTGAGGCCGTAAGGTCTATTTACAGGAGTATATCTTAAAGCTCATCTCAAGGAAATACACATTCCAGTCTTGAAATTTGTAATATTCCTCCTGCTCAGAATGTCACTTGATGAATGATCAGGGTGTTGGAGGCTTGTTGTAGAAAATGGAATTTTGGCAACAATGAGTTGTTTTTTACAAAAACAGTGGGGAAAAAAAAATCAAAGGGGAAACAGATAACATGTGCAATTATTTGTTCCAGTGAAATGCTCCAAAATGCTTTAGTGGAGTGTTAACAAACTTTTGGCATTGAGACAAATGAAGATATATTAGGACAGGTGATCAGATGTTTGATTAAACAGGTAGATTTTAATAGAGGAGAGGGAGGCTTGGGAGCAGGAATTTCAGAAATTAGATCCTGGAAGCTGAAGGCACAGCCACCAGTGGTAGAATGATTAAATTCATGGTGGGAAGAGGTTGTGATTAAATATGCACAGAGATCTCTGAGGGTTGTAGGCTATAAAAGATTACTGAGCTAAGACAGGATGAAACCACAAAAGGACTTGAAATCAAGGAGGAAAATTTTACAATTGAAGCATTGCTGCACTGGCATGCTAAATAAAGAGAGAGTGTTTGGGAAACTTGGTTAGCATGAACCAAAGGATCTGTTTCTGTGCTGTATGATTCTATGAATGTCATGCCTGAATTTACAAATAATTTATCCAAATATAATTTATCCAAAGGTAAACTGTACCTAATTTGCTTTGAGAGCAATGGAAAGACAGAAATGTGCATTTACCTCGACTAAATGATAGGATGACTAGAGAAACTGAGGCTCTGGTCAAGAAAATGGAGGAGGTAGATATAGGCAGCTGGAAGTGAATCCCTCAGAGTATTAGGGCAGTAGAAGGATATTCGAGGCAAACCAGGAGGGTAAAAAGAAGAAAAGAGATAACTTTGGCAAATAGGGTTAAGGAGAATCCAAAGAAATTCTAGAAAGGACAAAAGAGTAACTAGAGAGAGAATAGAGCTCCTCAAAGATCAGCAAGGCTGCCTATGTGTGGAACCAAAGGAGATGGGTGAGGTACGAAGCAAGTATTTCATGTCAGTGTTTACCATGGAGAAGGCTATAAAAGCGAGAGAACTTGGAGAAATAAATAGTGATAACTTGAAAAGTGTTCATATTACAGAGGACGAGATGCTGGACATCTTCAAATGCCGAAAGATGGATAAATCCCTGGGACCTGATCAGGTTTTTTTCTAGAACCTTGTAGGAAGCGAGGAAACTGATTGCAGGGACCCTTGCTGAGATACTTGTATCATCGATAGCCAAGGGTGAGGTGTGGGAAGTCTGGAGGTGGCTAAAGTGGTCCCACTATTTAAGAAAGATGGTAAGGAAAAGCCAGGGAATTATAGACCGGTGAGCCTGATGTCAATGGTGGGTAAGTTGTTGGAGGGGATTCTGAGGGACAGGACTTGCATGTATTTGTAAGTGCAAGGACTGATTAGGGAGAGTCAATATGGCTTTGTAAGTGGGAAATCGTGTCTCACTAACTTGATTCTTTTGAACTTTGTTTTGTTGACTTGCTTGGTGTTCTTAGCTTTGTTTCTTAGCTTGGTATTCACTCCTCTCCCTGTCTAACACTTCTATCTATCATGATTAGTTCTTTTGGGATAAGTTCAGTTTTAGCCTCCTTGATGAATGTGATTTTACCTAATCAAGTGCTGCATTTTAAACAAAGAAATTGTTGCACTAGTCACTAATAAAGTGGAGGTGTATTGGAAAGAAGCTTCTGTGTTGGCTGTGCAGTGATCAGTTAATTTTGCCACCTATTGGCTACCTAGAGTACGGCAGGCTATTCTGTGAACTGACCAAAATATTCTTTAACTGGATAGTGAGCATTGAAATACACATTTGGCCTGTTATATTACAAACACTAAATGCGGAATGAATTTGAAAATATAGTTTTCTCACCAATATTTCTGCCAAAACCTTCAGTTCTGCTGACTCCTTGATGGTATGAGGTTCCCGAGCATCTGGTATCTTGCCCAAGGTTTCTCGATGTTTGCTCAAGAGTCTGTTGTTTGTGGCAGAGTAGATCGATAAGATAGCCAATAACGCATACTATCCTCGGCTTTATAAATAGGTGGATAGAGTATAATAGCAAGAAAGTCATTATAAAACACTTAACTGGCCTTGAACTGCAGTATTGTATCCAATTCTGGTTATGACTTATTAGAAAGGATGTAAAGGATTTAGGAATGATGTAGATAATATTCATGAGAATGATTCCAGAAATGAGCAACAGTTGCATTGATAGGTTGGAGACACTGGGACTGTTCCTTTGCGAAGAGAAGATTCAAAGGAGATTTGATAATGTATTGAAACTCATGCAGCGTCTGGATAGAATAGGATGGGGAGAAATTGTGTTCATGTTGGCAATATTTAAGTTGGTTGGCAAAATAAGAGTTGTGACATGAGGAAAAGCTTTTTTGTGTAATGAATGCTTAGGAACTGGATTGCACTGCTGAAAATGTGAAGGCTGCTTCAGTTGAGGCCTTCACACAGAATTGGGTAATTATCTGAAGACAGAAAATTTGCAGGTGATTGCAGGAGTAAAGGCAGGGGGATGGGATGAGATGTAGAAGCAGGAGTAGGCAAGTCAGCCCCTCAACTAGGAGAAAGTGAGGACTGCAGATGTTGGAGATCAGAGTCGAAGACGGGCAGCATCTGAGGAACAGGACAGTCGACGTTTCTGGCATAAGCCCATCATCAGTGAGGTTTGTGGCCAAAGGGGATGGGGCTTGGTGGGGGGAGGTAGCTGGGAAAGCTGTAGGTAGATGAGGGTGGGGGTGAAATTGATAGGTCAGAGAGGAGGGTGGAGCAGATAGGTAGGAAGGAAGATGGACAGATAAGACCGTTCAAGTTGGAAGGTTGGGACGGGGATAAGGTGGGGAGAGGGGAAATGGGGAACCTGGTGAAATCTACATTGATCCTGTGTGGTTGGAGAGTCCCAAGATGGAAGATGAGATGTTCTTCCTCCAGGCTTTGGGTGGTTAGGGTTTGGCGATGCAAGAGACCCAGGACCTGCATGTCCTTGGCAGAGTAGGAGGGGGAGTTAAAGTTTGCAGCTACAGGGCACTGAGGTTGGTTAGTGTGGGTGTGCCAGAGATGTTCTCTGAAACGACTTACAAGTTGGCGTCCTGGCTCTCCAACGTAGAGGAGACCACATCGGGTGCAACGGATGCAGTAGATGACGTGTGTGGAACTGCAAGTAAATTTCTGCTGGATGTGGAAGGATCCTTTTGGGCCTTGTATGGAGGTCAGGGGGAGGTGTGGGCACAGGTTTTGCTCTTCTTGCAATGGCAGGGGGAGGTAGGTTGGTGGGGGGCATGGACCTGACAAGGGCATAGCGGGGGGAATGGTCTCTCCGAAACACAGATAGGAGTGGAGAGAGAAATATATCTTTGCTAGTAGGCTTTGTTTGTAGGTGGTGGAAATGGTGGAGGATGATGTGGTGTATCTGGAGTTTCATGGGGTGGAAGGTGAAGACCAGGGGGGTTGACTGGCTATGCTTTTCCAGCAGCACACTCTTCGAATTCAGGCTCTCAACCCTGCTCCCCATTCAACACAATCATGGCTAGTCTCAACTCCTTTAACCTGTTACTAATTAAAAAACTGTCTATCCCCTCAAATTCACTCAATGTCCAACCGTTCACCACATTAGGGAAGTGAATTCCAAAGATTCACTGCCGTTTGAGAGAGGTGATTTATCCTCCTCTCTTTTAAGTCTGCTACCCCTTAGTCTAAAACTTGTGACCTCTTGTTCTAAATTGCCCCAAAAGTGGAAATCTCCAAGGCTGAACACTGTGCTATGTGACAAAATATGTGGGGGATGGGTGAAGCAGAGGCAAAATGGAAAACAGGAGAAAAGGGTAGCAAAGGGGAAGAGGAGAGGAAAAAGGTGATGAGAGAGTGGGGAGGGAGAGAAAGAGAGACAATCGTTTTGTCTGTCCAGTATAGAGGAGAACACATTGGGAGCAAAGAATGCAATAGACCAAATTGAAAGAGGTACAAGTGAAAATTCGATTACTCTTCCTTATTATCTGCTATACCTGCACTCTAATTTTCTGAGAATCATATACTGGGACACCCAGATCTCTCTGCACTGGCATTCTGACATTTCTTTCTAATTGCCTTTCTATTCTTCTGACCAAAATGGATAACCTCACATTTATCCGCATAAAACTCTATCTGCCCAATTTGGTCCATTTTTCTCTTCGATTGTAAAGAATTGGGGCCCAAGGATCAATCCCTGTGGCACCCCACTGGTTGCATCTTGCCAACCAGAAAAAGATCCATTTATCCTGATCCTCTGCTTTCTGTTTGTTAGCCAATCCTCTAACCAAACCAAAGAATGACCCCAGCTCCATGTGATCTTATCTTGTGTATTAATCTTTGTATGGCACATTTGCAAATTCTGTCTGGAAGTCCTGATCTACTACATCTACAGGATATCCGTTATCCACTTTGCTTGTTAAATCTTCAAAGAACTCTTGAAACTTAGTTAAACATAATTTACCTTTCATAAAACCATGCTGACTCTGATGGATTCATTCTAACTGTGTAAATGTACTATAATTACTTCCTTAATAATGAATATTTAATACTTCATATGTCCCAATGATGATGTGAAACTAACTGGCTTATTTCTGTGTTTTTCCCTTTTTGAATAAGGGTATTGTATGAACATTGTCCAATTCATTGTAACTTGTCTCACATTGAGGGGAATTTTGGAACATACCAGTAGATCCACATTCTCTGCTATCACTTTATTGAAGACCCTAGGACGTGGATCATCAGGCCCTGGGGCTTGTCTACCTTCAGTCGGAAAGGTTCCTCTTTCCTACTGATGATGTTTATTGTAGGCTCCTCTCTTTCTATCACCTTCTGCACTACCTGTCATTATTAAGATTTTATCCTCCACTGTGAAAATTGATACAAAACATTGATTAGTGTCTCCCTAATTTCCCTACTATTAGCTCCCCAATCTTGCCCTTCAGTGGACCAACAGTTACTTTAGCTACTGTCTTCCCTTTTGTATGCTTATAACAGATTTTTGCTATCTGTTTTAATATTCTGTGCTAGTTTGCTTTTCTCTCTTTATTACTTTTTTGCCCTCAAACTGAGTTGTGTTGCTTTTATATATTATTTTAATGGAGTAGGTATCACAGTTGAGTCTGACCATGTAATTGTTGCATTGCAATAGACATTGTGCATGAGTGACTTCACTAGTCAAACCTCCCATGGTAACATAGAGACAGCAGGGATAGTTTGATACCAATTGCTAATACGATATGCACTTGGGGATTCAACTTAGGATTTTGTGGCTTTTGGCTTTAGTAACCTAAGAGATAAGTATACTCTGAAGTATGGCCATATCTGCAAAATAATCTTTAAATAAGAGCAAAAAAAGAAATGACTTGCATTCACATGGGATCTTTCACATTCTAAGGGCAACCCAAAATATTTTGTAGCCAAAGAAGTACTTATTGATGCTATTAAATTTTGTAATGTAGGGAATGTAGATTAGTTAACTTGCTGTAGATGCGGGATTCAGCTGCATGCTTACAAAGGAATTTCAAATTGCACACATTTTCCAATACTGCTCCTCCTGCTGACCTATTTGTTAGTGTCGATTTTTGGGAGGGACCAGATAATTTTATATTTCAGTTGAATTGGGGATTGGGGCATGTAAAGACTTTGAAGTGTACTGAGTCACTAAGTATCATTAGTTGTATTAGATAATGGTGTTTCATATGTTAACTGACAACTTCAAAGCTTGACTCTATTACAGGATGCATTCTGAATAAAATTTTACTTTACAATTGATAGGTTGCTCAAGATTAATAGCAGACAATTAATAATAGAGAAAAGAAATTATCACATGAACTTTCCCACAAGGACATGTGCCATGCTGTCTCCAGCTATTCACAATATAAATGACTGATTTAGATAAGGGAACTAAATGTAACTTCTCCAGATTTGCAGATGAGACAAAGCTGGATGGGAGGATGAGCTGTGAAGAATGTGTGGAGATGCTTCAGTGTGATTTGGACAAGTTACTTTTTTTTATTTGTTCATAGGATGTGGGCATTTATTGCCCAACCCTAATTGCTCAGAGGACAGTTAAGAGTCAACCATGTTGCTATGGGTCTGGAATCACATAAAGGCCAGACCACATGAGGATGACCGTTTCCTTCCCTAAACCAGATGGGTTTTTTTCTGACAGTCGACAATGATTTCATGGTCACCATTAGACTATTAATTCCATAATTTTTTTTATTGAATGCAGGCGTCACCATCTGCCATGGTGGAATTTGAACCCAGATCTTCAGAACATTACCTGGGTCTCTGGATTAATAGTCTTGTGACAATACTATTAGGCTGGCACCTCCCCTCTGTACAGCGTATGCAGTATAATGTGGATAAATGTGAGGTTATCCACTTTGGTAGCAGAAAAAGAAAGGTTGATTATTATCTGACTGGCTATACATTGAGAGGGTGGAATTGCAATGAGACATGAATTTCCTTGTGCACCAGTCACTGAAGGTAAGCATTCAGGTGGTCAAGAAGGCAAATGATGTATTGTCCTTCGTCGAGACGATTTGAGTACAGGAGCAGGGATGTCTTCTGTAATTGTACAATACCTTGCTGAGACCCCACCTGAAATGTTGTGTGCAGTTTTTGTCTCCTTATCTGAGTAAGAATGCTCTTGCTGTTGAGGGAATGCTGTGAAGGTTTACCCGACTGGTCCTTGGGCTGGCAGGATTACTGTATGAGCAAAGGTTGAATTGGTTATGATTATATTCATTGAATGATTCTAACTCCTGAAAGGAATTCCAAATAGGATTAGACAAGGTTGGTGCAGGAAGGATGGGCAGTCCAAAACCAGGGGTAAACTATTTAGGACTATGATGAGGAGAAATTTCTTCACCATAAATAGTGACCCTATGGAGTTTGTTACTACATAAAGCAGTCAAGATCCAAGCACTACATGATTCAAGGGGATGGTGAATCTAGCTTTGGGGCTAATGACATCAAAGGATATTGAGGAAAAGTGGGAACAGGCTGTTGAATTGGATTCTGGATCAGTGGTGCTGGAAGAGCACAGCAATTCAGGCAGCATCCGAGGACAGGCAAAATCGACGTTTCGGGCAAAAGCCCTTCATCAGGAATAAAAAGCAGCCATGATTGTAATGAGTGGTGGAGCAGGCTTGGAAGGTTGAACGTTCTACGCCTGCTCCTGTTTTCTGTGTTTCATCATTTTACTGGTGTTTCCTTTTTGATCTCTTTTATTCCTTTGACTTTAGTCCACCACTGTTGCAACTTCCTTTTAACTGAGGAGAGGCAGACAAAAATTGACAGAATGGGCGTGATGCAAAGCCTGTTGTGATGCTGAATGTAGAGTATCCATGTAGGTACTGACTGTTAGCCTGAGACTGTTGTAAAGTGATCTATTTAAAGGTCTAACTGGGACCTGGTGGAATTAATCCAAAGTTAATAGCCAAATTTGAATAATGCAAGTTCCTTAGATATAGGAAATCTGAAATAAAAATGTTATGTGCTGGAAATATTTAGTAAACCTGTCAATCTATGGCAAGAAAACAAAGTTAACCTTTTGAGTCTTTGTTGGAGAGAAGTCATATTTGACTCAAAATATTGACCCTTTATGCCAGTCCCCTATACTTGAAAGGCAGGTGGGTGGGAGGGATATTTAAAAATAGAGTTGCTGGCCTACTCTAAGACTCCTTCCCTGTGCTCTGTTTTACAAAGATGATGAATAAAGCTTCAGATGTCTCAGCTATCCTTAGGCCTATTGAGGCTTTTTTATTTACTAACTAATGAATGGCCGTTTAAAGACCATATTCCGCCTCTGCTAGTGTAGTACAAATGGCTGAGGTAGGAAAACCTGTCAACTTTCACTGCGTGGGCTAAACCCAGATGAGAAGGTGGGGAAAGATTATCTTCATTGTGGCCTTGCTGACATCCCGGAATCTGGGATCTCCAACCCTAACCTGACCAAAATGCATGGAAGCACCCTGATTCCGGGAGACTGGATCAGTTCTCCTTTGGACTCCTTGTAGTGCCAGCAGTTGTCACGAAGTTGCTGGTTTAACAGATTGACTGGCAGAGCTGCCAAGTTTAAAGTTGGCAGGGTATTGATTGATGCATTGATGGATGGGAGTATATGTATCACTTCCCAGTTTCTGTCACCACAGACGATGCCAGACCTCCTGGGTCCTCCGAGGAAGGGAGAAAGAATAGTCAATAATTCATTAAAAATATTGGTGAGGCTGCAAAAAATAGCAAAGGGTTTATAAGGGTAGGCCAATGGTGAGTGCAAAACAATGTTAATCCTTAGCTCTTTGTATGTGCATAAGAAGCCATGTTAACTCCGACCCCACTCTAAAATTCTTCAACATTGACTAGTAGAACACGAGCTTTTTATATTGAAGTTCAAATTGCAATTCACGGGCCTTTGGTAAGTCTTGTTGAAAAATATCAGTGCAAACTATAATGATGATAAAAGACAGAATTTTTTAACCTCATGCAGAGACTAATATGAATGAAACTGTATCTTCCCTGTTACTGTGACAACAGTTTTTTAGTTTATTCTACAGAATGTAAATCTACCCATTGTATGTTGCATTCAATAACTACTTGAGAAAGAATCTTGAAAGAAAGAACGTGGCGGCACGGTGATTAAGTGGTTAGCACTGCTGCCTCACAGCACCAGGGACCTGGGTTCGATTCCCGCTTGTCTGTATGGAGTTTGCACATTGTCCCCGTGTCCTCCGGGTGCTCCGGTTTCCTCCCACAATCCAAAGATGTGCAGGTCAGGTGAATTAGGCCCGTTAGTCAGGGGTAAGTATAGGCTAGGGGAATGGGTTTGGGTGGGTTTTTCTTTGGCGGGGCGGTGTGGATTTGTTGGGCCGAAGGGCCTGTTTCCACACTGTAGAGAATCT
Organism: Chiloscyllium plagiosum; assembly: GCF_004010195.1. Taxonomy (NCBI): domain Eukaryota; kingdom Metazoa; phylum Chordata; class Chondrichthyes; order Orectolobiformes; family Hemiscylliidae; genus Chiloscyllium; species Chiloscyllium plagiosum. Next base: position 25,268,042 of record NC_057734.1, on the reverse strand, counting down.
AATCTAAAAATAAACTTGGCTTGTTGTTTTGGAGTAGCATGCACGCTATTAAGTCAGCATATTACTGACTGATCTGGTATTGCAAGAGAACAAAAATATGAACAAGACCCTTACATGGCTTCTTACCTCAACAGCACTGCTATGGGGCTCCTCTGACCTGTTCTCATAGAATCCCCTGCAGTGTAAAAACAGGACATTCAGCCCAACAAGACACATTGACTCTCTGAAGAGCATCCAACCCAGATTCACCCCATTACAGTGAATTCCCCATGGCTAATCCACCTAAGTTACACATCCCAGGATACAATGGGCAACTTAGCATGGCCAATCCATCTAACCTGCAGAAGGAAACTGGAGCACCTGGAGGTAACCCACACACAGGGGGAGAATGTGCAAACTCCACACAGTCTTCCAAGGTTGGAATTGAACTCTGGCCCTGGCACTGTGAGTCAGCAGGGCTAACCACCGAGCCACTGAGCTGACCTGTTGCTGTCATATTGTCACTGTAAAGTGGTTGAGGAACTCTAAAAGAACTGGGAGGTCCTGTCACAAAGTGCAGTAACATTCAATTCAACAACAATGACAACGAATGATGAGAGCGCTGAAGGAGCAAGGGTTTAGGAAGATAAGAATAGTAATTGGTATGGAATGAAAGAAAGGCTGGAGAGCAGAACGAGTGGAATTGGGTATGAGGGAGTGGCTGAGAGCAAGTGAGGAAGGGAAACCGAAGCAGAAAGCTTGAGTGGCACTTATTTGCTGGTGAGAAGAAATTGGACAGGTGGGTGGAGAAAAGCCTAATATGAAAGCTGAAGTGTGTGGTGAGGTGAGAAGAATGGTTGGGTTTGGCGTAACCATAGTCGGGAGAAGTGAGGGAGACAAAAGCCCAAGAACAGCAGCTGGAGTTACTGGGATTGTGGGAGGAGATAATATAGTGTGCAGCTTTTGGAAGAAAAAGATGAAAGTCCTAACATTTCTACCTACGACCTTGGAGTCGATTTCTCTTAATTTACATTAGATTTTTTAAAAAGTCTGCCAGTAATAAATTGTATACTGTGTTTGGAAGAAATAAGTTTTTTAAAAAATGCAGAGAATTCCCACATAACAATTCACTCTCAGAATCTGTTCATCATTTATACATTGAGTGTTTTAAAATTTAAAGAGGAACTCAAAATATCGGAAAATGGATCATAAGGTATCAAACAAAAACAACATTTATTCACTGTGGGGCACGTGATTATTGTGTGTTCCCAGGTATTGCTCGGAAATCAATCTCTTACCTGCAGCACATGTATCACTCCATAGGATTTTCCACCTTCTGTGTTTCTCTTGAGCGCATATCTTTAAAAATTGAATACATGTTAATGATAACCCTACGTCTGCAGCAATTCACAGCTGCCACTTTTCATGAAGTTACAATCTTAAAGGCTTTTAGATTTTGCCCATATCGCCTGAGATAGCATCTGATAGAATGGGGAACAGTACCTTATGGACTTATTGAAGTTATCTAACAGGTTACAGAGATGGAAATTGATGTATTTAACTCTTTTTGCTAGGATTAGTGTTTTCTGTGCCAGCCCACACACTTATTATCTTGCCTCAAAATCCACTTCTTGCTGCTCACAGTTTGGTTTCAGCATGTGATCTCCTTTCAGCTTTGCCAAACTGCTGCTCTTGTGGTAAATATGGGAGCATCATATTGAATTGTTAATACATAACTGATTGCAGAAACTTGTGTTGGCTCACAGTGCTTCAGAATGGCCAGTAAAGTAATACAAAAAGATGACTATTACATAGACTTTAAATTGCTACATATCAATTTGGATTAATTGGCAGTATTCTGCCTTTGGAGTCAGTAAGATTTATGGCAAGGCTCATCTGCAGATTTGAAAACATGATCTTGGATTATATTTCAGTGTAACATTGAAAGTTTTCTGCATTGTTAGAGGCGCTATCTGGGCAAGTTAAATGCATTCCTGTCTGGCTGTAATAGATCCTAAGGCAGCAGGCAAAAAAGAACAGAATGTTCTCCTAGTGCCCTTGCCAACTTTCATCCCTCACCCAATACCACTACAAGTTAACTTTGGTAATTCATTAATTTGTTGGTGCAGTCTTACAATGTGTCATTGACTACGACATCTGCCTATACAACAAAAATAAATTTGCTTGCAGAATTACTTCATTTGATTCTGAAGTATGTACTACATAAATGTCAGTTTTTGTCATAAATTTTTGGACAGCTAATTTAAGCATTGCAGCTATAGCAGGAGGATCAGCACAACGGCATTAAGCATTATTACATGAATGTGCAAAGCCATCTCTGTTCACTTCTCAGTTTTTGAAGAAAATGGATCCTCCTACATTCTAGCTGATACAGAATAAACTCCTAAATTTCCATTGCTAGCATCATTGAAATTAGTTCGTGGTCTAATATGCAAGAGAAAGACAAAATTTAATAACATAGAGACCCCAACAATTACTTGAAACCTGAGTCAATTTACTGTCATATTAGAAAATAGCTTTATTGTCACATACTTAACTGAGTACAATGAAAAGTTAATAAGTCGCATTTACAGCATCATCTTGTGTACAAAGCTACCTAGGTACAGCTTCTTAAGTTACAAGATCTTCGAAAATAGAGAAATAAAAAGTCCAGCATTGCAGAAAAAAAAGTTTAGAGCAACTGTCATCCAACCCAGACCACGCTGGCACCTAGCTTCCAATCCACACCGGGCCTTGGCTCCAGACCACTAATTGATCTGAAAGAAACCAACGAAGTTAAAAATATTTGGATAGTTTTGCTGGCACAGCATCCCCTGCTTTCTCTTGACCCAGTCCAAGGTTAGAGATTTAAATGTGAGCATATGTAATTTTAGTAAAGTAATTTTCTACTTGTGTGAGCTTGAGATGCTGTCTGATTTGTTTGAATGAAAGTTGATTATAATTTGCTTAGAATTCAGAAATGCCTCAAGTCGTGATCGTGTAACTATGTGAGCATTTATTTGCCCATGTAATTCTGACCTCCGTCTATTGTAAGTTATGTAGGATGGTGAAAAAAACCGTCTGAAGCCATCCATAATTTAACTTGGTTGGCTTCGTTGTGAATTTTGATTGTGCAAAGTTAACTTGGCAGCAGGGATCGTTTAGGAATTCTAAGTCTTCATTCTGATTCATGTTACTTTGTAGAAGGTACCCAAACAGCACGCTAATAAGACAAGCCAAGGAAAACTGTTGGATTTCTCAAATCTTCTGTTTCTTGATCATTTTATTTTGTATTTAGCTTTGCCTGGCTTTACTTGTATTGGAAAATATGAACCTGGTATTGAGTATTTTGGATGAGATGTTAACAGTACCTTGTATTAATATAGAATCTTTTAATTTAGCAAAGTGGACCATGGTATTTAATAAGAGTGTTGTAAATAAATTTTAATCACACTGAGGGATATGAGAACAGGTGACCAGGGAGCATTCTTAATGGAGAAAATTGCAGAGTGTAAAGCTACTGCTGGAAATCCAATTTCCCCTCTCAGATGAGCATTACAAAAAAAAACATATTTCGAAGAGAGCAGTGGTGTTCTTCCTGAGGGAGCACAGCAGGTCAGGCAGCATCCGAGGAGCAGGCGAATCAACGTTTTGGGCTTGAGTCCTTCTTCAGGACGTGCCCATCATCATCATCCTCCATTTCCTAGTGAAAGGCTCCTGCTCCTCAGATGCTGCCTGACCTTCTGTGCTTTTCCAGCACCACACTCCTGACTCTGATCTCCAACATCTGCAGTCCTCACTTTCTCCCTGTTCTCTCTGGGGTCTTGGCCAATGTTTATCCCTCCAGCATCATATGATCATTATCATGTTGATTTTTGTTTGAGTTTATCAAACTGGCTGCAGGGTTTCCTACAGTACAACAGTGACTACTAAAAGCACTTCAGTGACTGTAAAGCATGTTAGGATATCTGTTAGATCTCATTTTGAATGAAAGTCCAAGTCACGGTGTGGTTTCAGGTGACCTTCATCGTGATTTACACATCGGTTACAGCATAACAAAAGGCACACAAAGATTCAGAATGTCTTAACTTGTACAATTTAAACTTAGAGCGCATGCACACATGTACCATCCACTGCCCCAACCCTGATTACTTTTGGTCAGCGGTGCTGACTTATCCCTCTATAATTGGCTCTCTGGTACAGCATCTTACACAATTCAAGCTTGCCTTCATGTATTTTCAATTAAGCTAATCATATCACAAAATGACAAAGACATGGTCAGGCTTCTGGTCCACCCCTGATCTTTCGTGATGTTTTCCCAGACTTTCTGATCTTTCTTCTTGAAGCTTTTCACAATGGATACTGTATTCAAGTAACATTTGTCAGCCGCACCATGTTAAATGCCAATTAATTGGACAAAAAAAATGTTGATTATTTGATCAGTAATGTTGTTACGCCTAATGTTAGAATTCTTTAGCTGGCAAAAAGTGTAACTTGGGAGAGAATAGGGCCCCTCAAAGATCAGCAAGGTGGCCTTTGTGTGGAGCCACAGAAAATGTGGGAGATAGCAAACGAGTATTTACTGTGGAAAAGGATATAGAAAGTAGCGAAATAGATGGTGACACCTTGCAAAATGTCCATATTACAGAGGAGAAAGTGCTGTATGTCTTGAAATCTATAAAGGTGGATAAATCCCCAGGACCTGATCAGGTGTACCCGAGAACTCTGTGGGAAGCTCGAGAAGTGATTGCTGGGCCTCTTGCTGAGATATTTGTATCATCAATAGTCACAGGTGAGGTGCCAGAAGACTGGGGGTTGGCAAACGTGGTGCCACTGTTTAAGAAGGGCGGTAAGGACAAGCCGGGGAAGTATAGATCGGTGTGCCTGACCTCGGTAGTAGGCCAGTTGTTGGAGGGAATCCTGAGGGACAGGATGTACATGTATTTGGAAAGGCAAGGACTGATTAGGGATAGTCAACATTGGGCTTTGTGTGTGGGAAATCATGTCTCACAAACTTGATTGAGTTTTTTGAAGAAGTAACAAAGAGGATTGATGCGGGCAGAGAGGTAGATGTGATCTATATGGTAAGGCGTTCAACAAGGTTCCCCATGGGAGACTGATTAGCAAAGTTAGATCTCATGGAATAGGGAGAACTAGCCATTTGGATACAGAACTGGCTCAAAGGTAGAAGACAGAGGGTGGTGGTAGAGGGTTGTTTTCCAGACTGGAGGCCTGTGACCAGTGGAGTGCCACAAGACTCAGTGCTGGGTCCTCTACTTTTTGGCATTTACATAAATGATTTGGATGCGAGTATAAGAGGTACAGTTAGTAAGTTTACAGATGACACCAAAATTGGAGGTGTAGTGGACAGCGAAGAGGATTACCTCAGATTACAACAGGATCTTGACCAGATGGGCCAATGGGCTGAGAAGTGGCAGATGGAGTTTAATTCAGATAAATGTAAGGTGCTGCATTTTGGGAAAGCATATCTTAGCAGGACTTATACACTTAATGGCAAGGTGCTAGGGAGTGTTGCTGAAGAAAGAGACCTTGGAGTGCAGGTTTATAGCTCCTTGAAAGTGGAGTCGCAGGTAGATAGGATAGTGAAGAAGGCATTTGGTATGCTTTCTTTTATTGGTCAGAGTATTGAGTACAGGAGTTGGGAGGTCACGTTGAGGCTGTACAGAACATTGGTTAGATCACTGTTGGAATATTGTGTGCAATTCTGATCTCCTTCTTAACAGAAAGTTGTTGTGAAACTTGAAAGGGTTCAGAAAAGATTTACAAGGGTTGGAGCTGTAGGGAGAGGCTGAACAGGCTGGGGCTTTTTTCCCTGGAGCGTCAGAGGCTAAGGGGTGACCATATAGAGGTTTACAAAATTATGAGGGGCATGGATAGGGTAAATAGACAAAGTCTTTTCCCTGGGGTCGGGGAGTCCAGAACTAGAGGGCATAGGTTTAGGGTGAGAGGGGAAAGATATAAAAGATACCTAAGGAGTAACGTTTTCACACAGAGGGTGGTACGTGTATGGAATGAGCTGTCAGAGAAAGTGGTGGAGGCTGGTACAATTGCAACATTTAAAAGATATTTGGATGTGTATATGAATAGGAAGGGTTTTGAGGGATATGGGCCGGGTGCTGGCAGGTGAAACTAGATTGGGTTGGGATATCTGGTCAGCATGAATGGGTTGAACCAAAGGGTCTGTTTCCATGCTGTACATCTCTATTACTCTTATGACTCTTAAGTCGTGTGTTAATGTCTTCATTCAATCCACATTCCAATGTCTACTAATCTCTGTATCCATTCCTCCCTGTAATGATATGGGCGCTGCTTTTACTGCCTGAAACTGGTTTGAATCTTTTCCTCTAAAGCTTTTAGTGATTTATTTTGTATATATGTGAATCTATAACCATTTCAGAATTTGTATTCATGATTATTTGAAGAATCTTAATTAGAACCTTTTCTTAATATTGTAACAGATTGATTAAATAATTCAAGCGTAACAACTAATTAATGTGAAATGTTCTTATCTATGTTAGCAATTGTAGCTGCACATTCTATCTCAATTCAGTAGCCTTGATTATACAGAGCTATTGTTCTATTTGTGAAGACAACATTAAGCTAATATTTTCTCAAACGCTATAACTACTATCAGCCATGTTCTGCTGCATTAGCCATGGGCAGCTGTTGACCATTTGTGCTACTCAGTCATGGGCTGTCCTAACAACATCCTTCGATCACTAAGGACACAATTTAAATGGAAGACTTCTTCTTTCTCTTTATTTTTTAACATGATGTTGCGTACAAGATATTCCTGCTAGTGAACTTGTATGGTCAGCTTTTGCCTTTTCTTCTGACTCTTGATAACCTGTGATTGAGGCATGCAGGCCAGGACCAATGTTTGATCTCTAGTTTTTTTTGACATTTACTGATTGAATCTAGGCAGTGATACTTTCAGCTAATCATCTATATACATGTATATTTCCTGCTTCTGATAGCTATCATGTGCCCATAGCTGTTTAAATATGCTTGCAGATGCCATTTCAACTCCAGAGGGATAGAATTGGGTTTGTAATGCTGACCCTGGTTGAATTGCTGGTTAATACTCATGTCAGATAGCAGTTTGAGTAAGATCCTAAAGAGTAACCTATGATGCTATCTGAGGTTTATGATTTTTTTGCCCCATGCTTCATTGTTGCCTGTAACTACCCATTGTCTTGCTATGCTGTAGCAAATGTACACTGATTGAAATGATACTTGAACATCCATCAAACTATACAGAGTTGTTTCAGCCACATTAACAACAGCAAACAATGTGGCTTTGTTAAGTAACTTCACTCCATTGAGATTCCAAGTTGAGACAAGTCAGGGACCAAACAGCATGAGGGAAAGGATTGTAGGGAATAATATCAGATGGTAGTGAGAAAAGGTAAGGCTCAGTGGGCAGAATTACAAAGCAGCTGTCGAAGAGGGATGGCGTGGCCAGCAGAAACAACTGCAGAAACAACTGCAGAAACAACTTCACCATTAGTGAATGGTGTAGGATGGTATAAACTTGACCTCTGTGCAAAATGTTAGTATCAAAACAACACGTAAACTCCCCCCTTGGTAAGTGCAGCCATTGCAACAAAGTTCAATAGTTGATCCTGCTCTTTTTTTTACAGTGGGTGTATGGGAATGGGAGAGAGGCCTGAAAGAATGAGACACAATAAAGCATTTTGCTGATTCATTTTGAGGGTAATATTATGCTCAAATAGTGCAAACGATTTGGATCTGCAACAGTTAAAAAGGGGAAGAGCAGTTTGTGAAATATATAGATATTGAAATGTGTTCTTTGATGTATTAAATAAAACAGGCTTTGGAGTCACCTCACTTTTGCTCATTAATTGATTCTGTGCATAAAAAAGCATGTGGCTGTCTCCCTGGAGAGTTTTATAATGCACTTAACTTTATCATTTCCATTGGATAGGAATCCACCTCTAATTATGGCTATATTTAGTAGAATGTTGGAAGGGAGGGGGAAATGGGCTGATATTCCAGACATACTTTAAATATGTAAATCAATATTTTTCTTGTTTTGTATTTGGAAAGATGAATTGGGTTCCTTGTTATAATATATTTCCTAAGTATCAGATTTTTTAAAATGGTTCAGAGGGAAAAATCTCAACATTTATTGAGAAAATACTAGTTACTTCAATACTTAGCATTTTGGATGATAACATTTCGCTATATAGAAAAAACAATGGAAGAAAAACTACCATTACCATTAAGCTTATTCAGAAAGATCCTGACAGTCAATGTTAGTATTGAATTATTTCTTAAATGATTTTACTTTGCATGTTCATTTCTCATTGCTTTTTGTGAGAGAGGGTTCCCTGATATCTGACCTAAACATAGTTTTAAATCTGCATGCTGTGTGTCAATTCATGGTTTTGAATTTCAAGTAACCTTTTGGTTAATTTTCTTCTTTTCCTTGAACCATCTTACATGCTTGTTACAACACCTGTAAACATGTATTACAACAAAAGCTTGCATTTATGCAGCATCCATAATGTAATAAAACCTCCCAAAGTACTTAATAGGAACATTATAAAGCGAAGTTTGACATTGAAGCTGATGAACAAAAGGTTATTCAAAGAGGCAGTTTTGAAGAAGAGACTTGTAAGGGGAAAGAAAAGTAGTCAGAATTGGGAGAGGATTTGAGCATTTAGGGCTTAAGTATACTTTGGAGTACAGTTCAAATATGGCAATCTCGATGCAATACAGACCTGTTTGATTAAATCCAGTCTATGTCTATCTGGTGTCTCCTTCTACGTAAAATGCAGATTGCACCTGAATTTAGATCATGTTATACATTTCTCATGCATTCAGATTGAGGATTTCACTCTGGTTCTAGTTCTTTGGTGTGAAGTATGAGCCATTGCAGCAGCTGCTCCAAGCTTCCATATATCTCTCAGCACATGGCATGGTAAAAATCATAATAAATGGAACTGCAGCGGTCCTGCCCACAACTGTTATGTTAAGTGCAGCTCCAAGATATCTAAGGATGCCCCATGTAACCCAATTTGCCAACAAACACATACTATGTCAAAAAACCCACCAAATGAAATGAAAATATAAATGTAATTATTCAAACTCTGTGTATAGAATAACTTAGTCAAAGGCTTCTTTGATACTAAGGTACACTAGATCGTGGGTTTGCAACAGTTCGCTGAAGTCATCACTTTCCTAAAGATGTCGAAGATGTTAGTTAGGCAGAATTTCCCCTTAATTAAGTAACAGTTGGATGGTGCATGAGGGGAACTAATTGCTACTTCTGCATGACTGAGTGATTAAGATTTTATAATAATTATCCATGTCTAATAATGATCTTATAACGTTCCCAGTGCTGGGAGCAGGTTGTTCACCTGACCACCTCAGTGGAAAATAATAATTCCCAGTGCTGGGAGCAGGTTGTTCACCTGACCACTTCAGTAGAAAATAAAATGCTTGATGAATGAGGCAAAAGGAGAAAGTAGAATTTTTTTTTACACAAAGAGTTTGGTTCCAAAGAAGAGTCTTTGGAATTGAAATTGAGTTTCTTCTTTCTCTGATTTTTATTTAAGATTTATCAGATCTGTATTATTTCGCTTTTACTTAAGTATTGGATCAATTGCCTTAACAAGACAAGCCAGATTAAATGCAACTCCGTTATGGAAACAGCACAACTGTTGTAAAAAAGAAAGTGTTTATTTTTGGTACTATCACTGGTGTACAGAACAACCTCGGTTAAGTGAACATTGGTTATCCAAACTTCGGATTATCCAAACAAGATCTCAAAAGTCCTGATGCTTGGGTAAACTGTGTTCTCCAAACATTCGATTCTCTGAACACTCGAATATCCAAACAAAATACTCTCCACCTGTGTTGCTCATATAATCGAGGTTGCCCTGTATAACAAAATAATTTTGGTGTAGTTTTTTTACAAAATGTTTCTTTTTTCCTGTTGTGAATGCAGACAGTACTGGAGGAACATGCTGATGATGATCAGAAGCTGGCTATCACCGGGGTCCCAATTGTAACATGGCCAAAGAAGGCAGTGAAGGTAGGAAGAGATGACGGGATCATAAACTCAAGAAAACATTCATTTCATTATTCAATATTGTTGGTATTTGAAATCTTTATGGTTGCAGCAATGCTAACTTTTCATTAATTTGTTTGAACATGTTGTTACAAATGACCAGTTCATTATGTCCATAATTCTGTGAGAAAGCATAATTGTGTATTTTTTAAAATGTGGAAAATGCTGTACTTTATAAACCATTTGGACAATTTGTTTCAAGTGTGTTCATGTTGGGATTTTAACAGTAGGATTATATAGTTTCAAATATCTAGGACGAAAATAGCATGTTGAAAATACATTGCATTTTTGTCTTGAGGGTTCATCTTTGAGTGTGATGGGGTTAGGCAGTGGTTATACCTTGACTTTTGCATGCATTTTCTTTTGAGTAGCAATAGAATAATGTTGTAAACACAAATTTACCTTTAATGTTATTCATACATATTTTAGGAACATATTCTGTCTGGTTCAAGAATTGCAGTGTTTGCAATTAAATTCAGATGTATTTTTGTTTTGAAACCATGTTTATGTTTAAGAATGGGACAATTTGTTTCAGGCATCCATTGTCAGTACCAAACATTCCTTGGGCCAGTATAATGCAGTTGAATGTGGAATGAGGTTTAATTTACTCTGCTGTGCCTCAGCTGGAGATGCTGTAAAGCAACCTTTAATTGTGCCACGTTGTGATACCATTTCCCACACATTCCTATGATGACTTAGCGAGGTCGCATATTTAGTTTCTGTTCATTCATCAGATGCAGCCTATTTCTTGTTGGCCTTCAGGGGTGGCAGAGAGCTGCCTTCTTGAACCACTGGAGCCCTTTTGTTGTAGTTACACCCTTTAATACTGTCAGGGAGAGAGTTCCAGGATGTTAATGCTGTGACACTGAAGGAGTGGTGATGTCAGGATTGTGAGTGGCTTGGAGGACAAATTGCAGGTGGTGTTTCTGTTTATCAGCAGCTCTTGTTCATCTTGGTGGTAGTGGTTGTGGGTTTGGAAAATGCTGTCTGAGGAGCTTTGGTGAATTTCTGCAGTGCATCTCACAAGTGATGTGTGCAATTGTTGGTGGATATCAATGGTGGAGGTAATAAGCGTTTGTGGGTGTGGTGCTCATCAAGTGGGCTGCTTGGCCCTGGATGATATCAAGCTTCTTGAGTGTTGTTTGGAGGTAAAGTCATGCAAAAAAGTGGGAAATGTTCCATTACATTCCTGACTTGTGCCTTATAGGCTTTGGGAACTATGGAGGTGAATTATTTGCTTCAGGATTTCCAGGCTCTGACCAGCTATATGGTTAGTCCTGTTCAGTTTCTGGATAGATTTCCTTCCCTAAAGCAAAGTGGTGCACCAGGTTGATTTTAACAATAGCTGTTCACAATTGTTGTCAGGATTAACACTATTGCTGCGACCTACTTTATGTCCTAGATTTAAATGATTTTAAATTCTCCCAGCTGCCACCGTGGGATCTGAAACCATGATCCCAGAGTATTATTCTGGACAAATGGACCTCTGCATTACTAGTCCTATTGAACTATAGTCTCTGCTGTATGCACAAATGAGTAGACAGACAGGAGGCTGGAAGAACACAGCAAGTCAGGCGGCATCAGGAGGTAGAGAAGTCGACGTTTCGGGTATAACCCTTCTTCAGGACTCAAGGTGGGTGTAGGGGGAGCTGCAGATAAAGGGGGTGGCGGGGCAAGGTAGTGAAGCGGGAATTGGTGAAGACAGGTACGACATGGTTGGTCAATGTGCAGAATGAATCTGGTTGGTGGCAGGGAAGAATCCGGGGTGGGAAGGGTCTAATTAAGTATACATAAAATCAGAACAATAATGCAAATCGTAGGAAATTATTGGAGGCATGGGTGTGGGGTGGGGTGGGGGGAGGAGAAAAGATATGTATATAACTACTTCTGTTGTTATTGTTTTTGATCTGTTACACTGCTAGTACCAATGTAACAGTGCTATCTTTGGACTGTTGTGAGCTAATAGTACAGTTGAGCTGTCAGTTCTGTAATCTCTATAATTACACCATTCACTTTCTACCAGCCATCCTAAAATCTTTTGTATTAAAATCGGGTATGTCGTATGGCAACTCTTGATTTAAGACTTGGAAATTTTTAAGAGTACAAAACAATATGGCGTGCACAGTCCTGTGACCCACTGTCTAAGGTGCACACTTCTCAAGCCCACAGCGTTTCAAACCAAACCAGATTCCTTGGTGCTCTTTGGCAGTCTTACTCTTGCAGGGATTTGGTCCAATAGACTACGGTTGCTGTCTGACACCTTATTAAAGGTTATATTTCATGTATAAGCTCAGGCTGCTGGCAGGAGTCATACCTGATTTGAATCTATCCTCACTCAGAAAGTGTACTTTCCTGTAAGGGCACCAGATGACAAGATAACTTTTGCTTCCAATTGATTGTTAAAATAATTTCAGGATTTTTGCTGCTTGGTCTCTCCTTTTACGGTCTTTTCCAATTATTGATCATTTTCTGCTGAATTTCCTAACAGTCTTGAATTTGACTTTTACGAGCAGGGGATATGTGTCATCTTTTTAGTATTCGTGGTTTAGTTTAACATAGTCTCCTTTTTTTTTAGTATTTTACTTATCTCTGGTTTCTCCCAGTTCTATTTTAAAAGATGCAAGTTTCTCCACTCTTCCCTTCCCTTCTAACATAAGGAATCGGCATCCTCTTAACATTTTGCAGAGCTACATCCCATGCATAGTGTCTGCCAGTGTCTTGTTGATCAGACCGGACGCATCACTTGGAAGTGTATGTAGATTGAAAATTATTGGTTTCTTTATTCAACTATTTTGTTACAATAGTCCAGCATGTTTATTGATGTTTTGGTCATGCTTTGCAGTGGCCGAGTGTATTTGAGCAGTGAAATCACATGGAACCTGTAGTCAGAGGTTACTGAGAGTTGTGCAGATTTTAAAAAGTAGTTTTTAACCAACTTCTAGGTATTTTAACTCTGTTTTTAACTGTTTCAAAGTCACTCCAATCTTCCTTTCCTATGTGCAGTACTGTGCAATTGTCTCCATTAAATTTTGTTTTGTCTATTTACATCCTTTCTCTAATTAATTTTGTGATTGTCTCGTGCAAATCACAATTTCTAGTTTGTCAGCATTCATACATCTGAGCCAACTTTTTCAGTGAGGTTTTGAATTAGTCGTTGATATAAATTCAAAATTGTGTGGCCCCAATACATACATCTGGGACACATCAAGACTTCACCCTTCCCCAAACATACCTCTTCTGTTGTTTTCTACCTTTCAGCTCAATTCTTAGCACATCCCAAGGTTTAACCTGAATCCTAAAACATCCTTCATTTACCAAACTAAAAGTATATCAAAGCATTAGTCTGCATCACCCTGCCTTTGAATTATGAGGAAATCCTTATATACAATTGTCATTCTTTTCCTAAGCCCAATAACCATGAATAGTCTATCACCCATCAGTCTCTTACTGTTACCTTCAATTTATAACTTTATAGCTTTATAGCTTTCCTGCTTTTTCAAGTCCAACTGAATAACTCACCGTGAGGCTCTTTCCCTTATTGTGCATGACTTATCTATCCCCTTTTCTAAGAAACAATCTCTCTCCTGACTTAATATTCCCTGCTATTTAAAATCTGCATTCTTAGCGTGATGTTCCAGCTGCTACTGTATCTGTAATCTTGTTTCCTATTGCATTATATGTTAATGTCTGGTATCACTTTGTTACAACCAGAGAATGCTGGAGAAACCTAGTATCTTGAGCAGCACTTGTGGACTGGCAAACAAACAGCATTTTGAGTCCAGTCTGACTCTTGTTGAGGAGTTTGTTGTTATTGATCTTTTTGAGTAGCTTCACAGGTTTTCTCAATGTATTTGCTTTTACAACCAGCACCCCTTTTTGCCTGGCTACTTCATGTGAACATATTGTGACCACTGACTTTTCATATGGATAAATCGTTATAAATTGATGAAAGATGATCTAATTAAACAAAGACTTTATTATCTAAAGAGGTAAATAGCTAGGAAATGTTGAAGGCTGGTACCTATCAATGAAAGTGCCGGCTGAATGGGTGTATACTGTATTTTTCTTTCTGTTTTGCCCATTTTTGGTAAATTTCTTAAAAAGCTTTGTTTAAAGAAACTTGTTTCAATCAATGCCCGATTTACCAAATTCAACATTGCAGAGAAATACTTAAGAAATCCTTTTGGTTCAATGACATCTTGCAAAATAGGACTTCTGTCTGTGCTAATCTTTTCAATGTATTTTTGTGTGTTGTTTGGATCAACATAAAGGGTTAAATCAGCATTGCTTTGAACATTCTTAGTTGGGGAAGCATCAGTTCACTCCCAGGCATATAATTCTGGGATCTATATAAATATAAATTGTGAACTGAGAGCAATACTTAGAATTCCATGTGTAAGATGAACAGGAAGTTCTTGATCATGCTTATTCAGAATTGATTCAGTCATGTAAGATGCATCATCTGATTTATTTCGCAAACTGCCAGAGTGTTTTAAAGAGTAGATCCCAGCCTCAGGTAATCAACTTGAACCTGGTGACCATTCCTTTGAATTGCTGGGACAAGATTAGAGCTCGGAATGACAGTTCTGGTCTAAGAATCCATCTCACTGCATTATATGAGCAGTTAATAAGCAGTCTAGAATCAGAGTTAAACTGTTCTGAAATTCTGCTTGTCAGCTGAAAAGCAGAGCACCTTAACTCTCTGCTGCAGTTTTCATGAGACGTGTTTCATCATGATGAATGCTGGACATTGTAGTTTTGCATACACATGGTTAAAACTTCAACTTTCCATTACATCAAAGCAACCAAACTATGAGAAGGAACTGAAATCCCTGTCAAAATTTGTCCATCTTTGCATTTATAGTAATATATGATCAATCTTTTTCCTCTGGAAATTAAGATCTCTTGATTGCACTTTTTACTTACATGTAGTTTAAGGGGAAAAAAATTGGTTGGCTTGTGAGATCTTGTGATGATTGATAGCTCCTCTTGTCTGAGGAATTGAGTAAGTGAGTATGAACAAGTCAGAAAGCATGGATTTATTGTATTACAGGCATTTATAGTGCAACATATTTATTATGCAAATGCTGTACACAGTCCTTGTATCAATTGACAATTAAAATGAGTTAACTAAATTTTAAACAGGCCTGTATTTCAATTCCACTCTCTGATGTGCTGTTTAAGAAGTTAGATTTATGATTGAGCATTAATCAGCATTTCTAATTCCATACACATGGATACGATTACAAAAATTAGATTTATTTTTGAGATTGTCAAAAGAGAGAAGAGAAATGAATAAGCATTTATAAAATTTTGATCACAGCAAGTCTCGAGAGAGTACTTTCAAATGGCCATAAACCACAACTAATAATGTTTTAAAATGTATCCTTTGTCTGTGTTTACTGCAATAAACATGTAAATTGGATAACAAATTCCAGTGACCACGTATGAAGAAGTGAAGGTAGAAATTTGGAAGTGGCTATCCAAGTTTTTCTATTCCACAAAAATCTTTGCTATAATGATATTTCACTGAGAGATGAATGTTAAAAGACATGGACTACTGCCAAATAACCTCAATAACATTGAATAATCAGTTTTATAAATATAAAGTGTTATTCCTTCAGAGTCTAACTTTTGCTGGAAAATTTTAAAATCACATTTTTCTTGGTTCTTTTTATCTCCATTTCTTAATCCCATCTCTGCCTCTCTCTTTATTTTACTTGACGATTAATCCAGAGACACTGTTAGTGTTCTGGGCACCAGGGTCCGAATCCTGCCATGGCAGATGGTGGAATTTGAATTCAGTAAATATCTGGAATTAGTTGTCTGATGATTGCTGGAAAAGTCCAGCGGGTTCACTAATGTCCTTTCAGGGAGGAAACTGCTGTCCTTGCTTGGTCTGGCCTACCCGTGACTCGACATCTACAGCAATGTGGTTGACACTTAACTTAAAAATTAGGGATGGGTAATAAATGCTGGACAAGCCAGTGACATACACATCTCAGCAATGAGTTTTTGGAAGAAACTTACTGTATATGACTTGCCATTGAATGCAGTTTTCTAACTTTGCATGTCTGATTAACAATACTTCAGTGTGATTGGCTAAGAAGGTACACAATTTCTTTCCCTGTTCAAGCAGACTCGAGATCCTCTGTAGAGGACCCTGCAGCAAAATAACTTTCGAAACAACAGATTCCTCTACAAAAGCCATACAGTGTCATCAACAATTGTAAATGAATAAATGGTTGACAACACCTGTCCACTGCTGAGAACAACATCTAGACTTGTTATTTAAAACCTTATTTTTAAATAGTTGACATTAAGGAGAACATAAGAGCCCCCTAGTACCATGTCAAGATGTGATTTCACTCTGAGAGTCGTAGAGTCATAGGGATGTACGGCATGGAAACAGACCCTTCGGTCCAACCTGTCCATGCCGACCAGATATCCCAACCCACCTGCCAGCACCCGGCCCATATCCCTCTACACCCTTCCTATTCGTATACCTATCCAAATGCCTCTTAAATGTTGCAATTGTACCAGCCTCCACCACTTCCTTTGGCAGCTCATTCCATACGCGTGCCACCCTCTGCGTGAAAAAGTTGCCCCTTAAGTCTTTTTTATATATTTTCCCTCTCACCCTAAAGCTATGCCCTCTAGTTCTGGACTCCCGGACCCCAGGGAAAAGACTTTCCCTATTTATCCTATCCATGCCCCTCATAATTTTGTAAACCTTTATAAGGTGACCCCTCAGCCTCCGATGCTCCAGGGAAAACAGCCCCAGCCTGTTCAGCCTCTCCCTATAGCTCAAATCCTCCAACCTTGGCAACATCCTAATAAATCTTTTCTGAACCCTTTCAAGTTTCATAACATCTTTCCGATAAGAAGGAGACCAGAATTGCACGCAATATTCCAACAGTGGCTTAACCAATGTCCAGTACAGCCGCAGCATGACCTCCCAATTCCTGTACTCAATACTCTGTCCAATAAAGGAAAGCATACCAAACGCCTTCTTCACTATCCTATCTACCTGTGACTCCA
This sequence comes from Chiloscyllium plagiosum, assembly GCF_004010195.1. Lineage (NCBI taxonomy): Eukaryota > Metazoa > Chordata > Chondrichthyes > Orectolobiformes > Hemiscylliidae > Chiloscyllium > Chiloscyllium plagiosum. The sequence goes on along the minus strand of NC_057734.1, from coordinate 25,250,902 downwards.
CTTTCAAGGAGCTATGAACCTGCACTCCAAGGTCTCTTTGTTCAGCAACACTCTCTAGGACCATTAAGTGTATAAGTCCTGCTAAGATTTGTTTTCCCAAAATGCAGCACCTCGCATTTATCTGAATTAAACTCCATCTGCCACTTCTCAGCCCATTGGCCCATCTGGTCTAGATCCAGTTGTAATCTGAGGTAACCCTCTTCGCTGTCCACTATACTTTTGGTGTCCTCTGCAAACTTTCTCACTGTACCCCTTATGCTCGCATCCAAATCATTTATGTAAATGTCAAAAAGTAGAAGATCCGACACCAATCCTTGTGGCACTCCACTGGTCACAGGCCTCCAGTCTGAAAAACAATCCTCCACCACCACCCTCTGTCTTCTACCTTTGAGCCAGTTCTGTATCCAGATGGCTAGTTCTCCCTGTATTCCATGAGATTTAACCTTGCTAATCAGTCTCCCACGGGGAACCTTGTGAAATGCATTACTGAAGTCCATATAGGTCACATCTACTGTTCTGCCCTCATCAATCTTCTTTGTTACTTCTTCAAAAAACTCAATCAAGTTTGTGAGACATGATTTCCCACACACAAAGCCATGTTGACTATCCCAAATCAGTCCTTGCCTTTCCAAATACATGTACATCCTGTTTCTCAGGATTCCCTCCAACAACTTGCCCACCACTGAGGTCAGGCTCACCGGTCTGTAGTTCCCTGGCTTGTCTTTACCACCCTTCTTAAACAAAAGGCCGCCTTGCTGGTCTTTGAGGGGCCCTATTCTCTCCCTAGTTACCCTTTTGTCCTTAATATATTTGTAAAAACCATTTGGATTCTCCTTAATTCTATTTGCCAAAGCTATCTCATGTCCCCGTTTTGCCCTCCTGATTTCCCTCTTAAGTATACTCCTACTTCTTTTTTTATACTCTTCTAAGGATTGGCTTTGCATTTGAAATAGCTCATGGAAATATGTTGGTCTTTGGAGTCAGATTGTTCCGTTTGGATTCTCCTTAATTCTATTTGCCAAAGCTATCTCATATCCCCGTTTTGCCCTCCTGATTTCCCTCTTAAGTATACTCCTACTTCTTTTATACTCTTCTAAGGATTGGCTTTGCATTTGAAAGAGCTCATGGAAATATGTTGGTCTTTGGAGTCAGATTGTTTTTGTTTCAGCTAATACTACAGTCAACATCAACCCAATTTTCTATTGATTGATGCACACATCCAGTAATAGTCACTTTGTTAATTTGTTCCTTCTCCAACAGAGAGTCACAGTGTTCAGTTGGGATATATGAATCACGTGGATTTTGTATTCATGTCGACGTCTTTAAGTATTTTCTGGACCCCAACATTATTGTAGCTTAAAATTAAATGGACAGTTTAAAGTTTAACTGTATGTGAAACCTGACACTTCTAACATCACCCTGCATGACTCAAGCTAACAGTCAGCATAGATACTGTTACCATTGCCTACAAGCATAATAAACATTTGCACCTTCTCAATAAGTCTTTTGACTTGGCCTCATAGCAACAAAGCCACCTAAGTTTGTTGTCAGGTGTATTCTAGAACAGATCACATGACTCCCTTCATGCCTCCACTTTATCTTAAAAAGTTAATTCCAAAGCATAACAATTTTATACAATACAGTATCTAAAATTTTAACTTCATACTGTTTCTGTAATATTTTTGATTTGTTTTCTTCCCCATCATTTACAGTTATGCCTTCAATTGTCCACGTCTTGGCTCTGGAACACTTTTTCTTCACCCTTTTAAAAATGTGATCTTAAAGACTGTCTCTTTGATTAGATTAGATTAGATTACTTACAGTGTGGAAACAGGCCCTTCGGCCCAACAAGTCCACACCGCCCCGCCGAAGCGCAACCCACCCATACCCCTACATTTACCCCTTACCTAACACTACAGGTAATTTAGCATGGACAATTCACCTGACCTGCACATCTTTGGACTGTGGGAGGAAACCGGAGCACCCGGAGGAAACCCACGCAGACACGGGGAGAACGTGCAAACTCCAATCAGTCGCCTGAGTCGGGAATTGTACCCGGGTCTCAGGTGCTGTGAGGCAGCAGTGCTAATCATTATGCCACCGTGCCGCCCACAAGTCATAGATCATTGATCAAGTCATAGAATCATAGAATCCCTACAGTGTGAAAACAGACCATTTGGGCCAACCAGTTCACACCGACCTGCCAAGGAGTGTCCCACCCAGACTCATTCCCCTATTACTCTACCCTTGTCTGATGCACCTAACCTACACATCCCTGAACACTATGGGGCAATTTAGCATGGCCGTTTCACCCAACCTGCACATTTTTGGATTGTGGGAGGAAATTGGAGTACCCAGAGGAAACACATGCGGACACGGAGAGAATGTGCAAACTCCACACAGACAGTTCCCCAAGGCTGGAATCGAACCCGGGTCCCTGGCGCTGTGAGGTAGCAGTGCTAGCCACCATGCCGCCCATCATTATTTCTATTTATGGGACTTGATATCATACTTTGTCTGGTAATTTACTTGTTTTGAGATGTTTCAATTGATTAACATTATTATACAAACACAAGTTGCTGTTGGGATGGACCTTTTTTTGATTGGCTTGTGATTTCCCTCAACTCGGAGAAAGTGAGGACTACAGGTGCTGAAAATAAAAGTTGAAACGTTTGGCACTGGAAAAGCACAGCAGGTCAGGCAGCATCCGAGGAGTAGGAGAATCGATGTTTCAGGCATATGTCCTTCATCAGGAATACATCCCTTAAGAAGGGCTTATGCCCGAAACTTGATTCTCCTGCTCCTCAAATGCTGCCTGACCTGCTGTGCTTTTCCAATGCCACACTTTTCAACTTGTGGTTTCCATATTTAACTTAATTCGCCCTGTCATGCTTCTCCCCCTGTCGCCTAATTAACAGTGTTTAATGTCAGTGATAATGTTTGGTTGGAGTGTTCAATGGAGAAAGTGAGAACTGCAGATGCTGGAGATCAGAGCTGAAAATGTGTTGCTGGAAAAGCGCAGCAGGTCAGGCAGCATCCAAGGAGCAGGAGAATCGACGTTATTCCTCGGCGGAAGATGAGGTGCTCTTCCTCCAGCCGTCGTATTGCTATGGTCTGGCGATGGAGGGGTCCAAGGACCTGCATGTCCTTGGTGGAGTGGGAGGGGGAGTTGAAGTGTTGCGCCATGGGGTGGTTGGATTGGTTGGTGCGGGTGTCCCAGAGGTGTTCTCGGAAACGTTCCGCAAGTAGGTGGCCTGTCTCCCCAATATAGAGGAGGCTACATCAGGTGCAGCGGATGCAGTGAATGATGTGTGTGGAGGTGCAGGTGAATTTGTGGCGGATATGGAAGGATCCCTTGGGGCCTTGGAGGAAAATAAGGGGGGAGGTGTTGGTGCAAGTTTTGCATATCTTGCGGTTGCAGGGGAAGGTAAGTGTTCAATGCCAGTTTGTTTTTGCCTCAGGATCAGAAGGCTGTTCCTTCAGTCCTCACTATGACCTGGAACACATGCACTGTACTTTGAGATCCAACACTGAGGCCCAATTTCAGATGGTTGAAACAGATACCATGGCATATTTGGAAAGTAACAAGTATTCTTGAAGTGTTCCAAACACTATTGCCCTATATTGAACATCACCAAAAACTGACTTCTTCCTCTCTTACATAGATGCTTATGGCTACCCATATTAATGGCGTTCTAAAAATGCAGGTATTAATTTTGTGATCTGCAAAAGAAAAATCTAAAATGGAGCTGATTTTCTTTACACACCAAAGAATAAAGAAATTTTGGCTGTTCCTCTTATTGTTTTGTCAGGAGGTATCAATGAGCTGCTGCCCAGACACAGAGGCTTTATTTTATGCTGGTAATTAACTGAAGCAAAAGAAAAGTTCACTTCGATTTTGGTCATGTCCTTTAAACTGAACCTTGAAGACGATGGGTTTCTGTTTCGACTAACGAGCCCTGCACTCCGCAATGTTTATTTGTAGGCTGAGCCGGCGGGGGAGTGCTTACTAAAGATAATCATAAATAATACTGTAAACGCTCTCTGATTGCATCTTCACTCATTGTATTTGCCTAGAGCATTACATACTTTGGATTTAGTGTTAGTCATTGTTAGATGTGTAAGTGGCTGGGGAAAAGCAGGGTGATTTGTGAATGTATCGCGTGTGTGCCCTTACAATGTCAGTCCTCTTGCTGACTGTGGGCTGTAATCTCAACCAGCAGCAGCTCTATTGTCTGTTTTTCAAAATAATGCATCTGCTTATTTTTGATTGGTCAACTGAAACGGTTCAACCCCATCCTGACCTTCCCTCATGAATATTGATGAGTCTTGAGTGTGGAAGCTGGGTTTATGGTGGAGGCTCGTTACTACAGCAGTCCAGCCATGTCAGTTTGTTTCTGGCTGGGCCCAGACTGAGATTTGGCCATGTCCCTGAGTGCAGATGATGAGGAGTATGACTCAGACCCAGAGCAGGTCAGCTTTCAGCTTTGATTGTGAACACAGTAGGAGCATTTTCATTTAGAAAAAAAACTAGAAAGCTCTTCTTGGGAAACAATGTATAAGCCTGAAGTAGTTAAGCTGAAACCAGGCTCTGTTGTGCTGAATAATGATGGTGGCTCTTCATGCTTTTAGGACAGCTGCCAGCAGACTGTATTTTTTTTAAACCTGACTGGTGCTGCTACTTTTAAACTTGAAGCATGTGGCATTACAAATCCAGACTGTTTACGAAACCAGTTATCCGTTACCGAGGCCACGAAGTAATGCTCCGTAAGACATACTAAACCTCATCCTTTAGAGCACTTAACATGCATTTTTGGAACTTTGAGTCCACATATATTTTGAAATACTGATCTCACGCAAATCGACACGTTTTGTTGCTTGAAATATTTCAATATTCATTTCGTTATATAAGCGTTTCATGCTTTAGAATGGCTTTATTGGTCCTAGTTTTTCAACAGCGTGTCCACAGCAGAATGTAATGTTATACAGTAAAATAACTTTTATAAGAGCGTGGCAATGCTTACCACTACTGTTGCACAAAGTACAGCAGTTGTTAAATGTTTGGCGTAAGGTAGTATAAAGCCTCAAGTGCGCGCATACAATTTTGGCCAAGAGGAAACGATTAAATATGATCCTGTTCGAAAGGCAGCTTTGCCTTGTTTGCTGCATGGGTAGTATGGGGGAGGGGTGAGCAAAGGAGAAACCTTACCTCTTAACAATGAGTTATTCTGTAAATGGCTGAGGCTGTGTGTTCATGGCACTTCGGAGTAATGAATGCTTGAAGACGCTTTTGCAAAGAAATTTTAAGTGACTAGCCAGTTTTCCTCCGAGTTGACCCCCCCCCCCCCGTAGTTTACTGTCGACTCGGGCCTAAAAGAGTTTCGGTTAGAAAGTCATTCTCGGCTTAACATAAAGCGGTTTGGAAGTACTGGGCCTAAACTGCATTTGCAGAATCTCCATCTGATTTGGGATTCAGCCTTTTAGCCACCGTGCATAGTTTGAGTCGCTAAGCGGGACTTGCACTTTTTTGTTTAATCTGTTATTTAATATCCACATTGATTTCATTACGCAGTGTATAATGGATTCATTGTAAGTGCCAAAAGGAATACTGGCTGGGTGAGTTTCTTTAGTCTGTTTCCTCTATCACAGAGAGAGTATCAGTCTAGAATAAAAATCTATTTTAAATGATCAAACTTTTACAGGGAGGTTGTGAGTATTTATTCCGTTTATTTAAAAATCTTTACCCTTTACAAGGAAAAAGTCAGTGGTTTTCGAACTGGCACACATTTCTAGATCCACATAAAAACCACATCAGAAAAGGAGCTTCTGTTCATATTGGGGCTATGCTGATTGGTGGGTTGAAGCCAGACAAGACTTGTGCCGTGACTGACACACTGTCACATTGTCAAAGATAAGCGATTGGTTCATTATCACAAATTTCAACTGTCAGTGAGAGTGTAGGTGGAGGAAATGGTGGAAGATGATGCATTGTATCCAGAGGTTGGTGGTGTGCAAGGATCAATTTCTGCCATCGACAATCAGACCCCACCAGCAGAGATGTATTTCTCTCCCTACCTCTTTCAGCATTCCACAGAGACCATTCCTTCTGTGACTCCCACGTTAGGTCCACGCCCTTCACCAACTCACCCTCCATTCCTGGCACTTTCCTTGCCACTGCGAGAGGTGTATAACCTGCACCCACACCTACCTCCTCACCTCCATCCAAGGCCCCAGAGGATCCTTCCACATCCGGCAGCGATTTTCCAGCACCTCCAAACACCTCATCTACTTGTGTCCATTGCTCTCTATGTGGTCTCCTCTACATCGGGGAGACAGGATGCCAACTTGCGGAATGTTTCAGGGAACATCTCTGGGACACGCAAACCAAACAATCCCACTGTCCTGTGGCTGAATACTTCAATCCCCCTCCCATTCTGCCAAGGACATGCAAGTCCTGGGCTGCCTCCACCACCAAATCCTAGCCATCCGATGACTGGAGGAAGAACACCTCATCTTCTGCCTTTGGACCATTCAACCACACGGTATCAATGTTGATTTGACCAGGTTCCTCATCTCCCCTCCCCCACCTTATCCCAGATCCAACCCTCCAACTCGGCACAGCCCTCTTGAAGTGCCTTATCTGTCCATCTTACTTCCCATCTGTCCACTCCATCTTCAACTGACCTATCACCATCACCCCATCTTCATCCACCCACTGCATTCCTAGCTATTTATCTCCCCCCCCCCCAACCCCACCCCCTCCATTTATCTCATTCACTCACTCTCACGCGCACACACACAAAATTCCTTATGCTCAAAATGTTGACTCTCCTGCTCCTCAGATGCTGCCTGACTGGCTGTGCTTTTCCAGCGCCACACTTTTTAACTCTGTATTTGGTTCTTTTGCAAACAAGGGGAAGAATTGCACTTTTACATTCCATCTTACATACAGTTTGTGTACATTTATAAAAATATTTCTCAACACACTTTTCCATCTTCCAACTGAAAATTCTCGATTTTGGTAGTCGTTCACAGCCAACAGCAGCTTACACTAACGTTGTGCAATGGCTGGCAACAACTGTAGTTTATAAAGCACCTTTTATGTAGTGAAAGTCATAAAGAGCTTCATAGGATTGTTACAGAGCAAAATTTGAAACTTGATGTTTGGGCAGTCGATGAAAAGATTAATCAAATGGGTTTTAAGGAAGGCGAAGTCATGAGCTAAGAGTCAAGACTGTCAAAAACTTGGCAGTCATGGGTGAAGCAAAGAAAATAGAGGATTTAGAATGGGCAGAGTTTGGAGAAGTGCAGTTAGCTTGGGATGTTGCAGGTATGCAAGAGGTTAGAGATTTGAGGGGCCGAAGCCATGGATAAAAGCAAGATTTAGAATTTTAAAATTACCATATTCCTTAACTGTGAGCCAGTGTGGGTCTGCCAGTATAGGCGCAATCAAATGTAATTTGGTGTAAGTTAGGACATGGCATTACAGTAGAATCTTGGGTGACCTGAAGTTCCCATGTGCTGAGGCTGTTGTTTCCTTGCTAAATTGGAATCACTGCCTCCAGAGTCCTTTCGGGCCATTGCTCACCAGGACACCTTCTCCTGGACATAGTGTCCTTGGTCTTTCTTTCTTTCTTTCTGTCTTCCTGATCAGCGGAGTGTCAATTGTGGCTGGGTTCACTGGCACTTCCTCCCCTGGTGGTCAGGCTACATGGTTCCTGCAGCAGAACTGATAGAGCAGTATGGGGGAGCCTCTGGGTTTTGCACAGGCTGGATGTGGATAGTGATAGCTGCTCTGGATGGAGTTTGGTGACTCTGCTGTGTTATTTTGCCAGCTGTGGCTCCAGTCTGCTGTTCTGCTGCCGGCTTGTGGAGGGAGACAACGCCCTGCCAGACTAGAGCAGTGGCTCTGACATGCTGCCTATGTGTGGACTGGTGTTGGCCTCTCAGCTGGCAAGGAACGCATATTATTTGGCTCTGATTGTCTGGGGCCTGGTGGATCCCTGCTGCAGAACTCCAGCAGCACTGTATTGAATGTTGGGAGGTGGCCTCAAGAACTGCTTGAGGGAGAAGCGATTCCAAAATGGTGACAGTTGTGTCAGCCAATACATTGCAGTTAATAACATTAAAACAAATCTCATGCCCAGTGAGCTTTCTAGTCCAAATAACTTATCAGTGTTAAAGTGGAATAACCCCTAATGTGAACCCCATGTCTAGTTCGACATCAGACAGTGGGAGGGGAACTTGAAGGCGGTGGTAATCCTTTTTACCTCCCAGGAGGAATCATTCATAGGTTAGGGGGTGCTGTGAAAGAAAGGTTGACATGTTGTTGAATGCACGTTTTAGATGGTACACACTTCTGCCTTTGTGTGGTCGTAGTGGAGGTGGTGTTATTTTAAGGTGGTGGATGGTGTGCAAATCAAGGGGGCTGCATGATCCTGGATAATGTTGACCATAAGTATTGTTGCAACTGCACTCGTCCAGGTAAATTGAAAGTGTGTAAACACACTCCTGATGTCTGCTGTACAGATGGCAGGCAGTCTTTGGGGAGTTAGGAGATGAGATAGTTGCCACAGAATTTGTAGCTCTGACCATCTCTTGCAGTCATAATGTTTATATGGCCAGTCTAGTTAAGTTTCTGGTCAAAAGTGAACCTTCAGCATTCTGACGGTTGAGGAAATGACAGTGCAAATGAACATCAAGGGGAGATGGTTTACTTTTTTGTTGGAGATGACACAAATGTTACCTGCCACCTATCAGTCAAAGGCTGAATCTTGTCCAGGTCTTGCAGGCATGAACTGTTTCAGTATCTGAAGAATTGTGGATGGTATTGTGTACTGTGCAATCATCAGCAAATGTCTCTATTTCTCACCTTGTGCTGGGGGAAAGATTGTTGATGAAATAGCTGAAAATGGTTGGGCGTAAAATACTTCCATGAGGAACTTCTGTACTAATGTCTTGGCTGAGAGGATTGACTTCAAACAACTGCAACCATCTGCCCTTGTGCATGGTACAATTCCCAAAGAGTGAGAATTTTGATTCCCACCAGCCTAAATTTTGCTGAATTTGTTGCTTCACATGTTTGAATACTGTTTTGAATACCGCAGGCTAGACAACCTCACATCACTGCTGGATCTGGTCTCTTTTGTCCATGAGGAGAAAGTGAGGTCTGCAGATGCTGGAGATCAGAGCTGAAAATGTGTTGCTGGAACAGCGCAGCAGGTCAGGCAGCATCCAGGGAACAGGAGAATCGACGTTTCGGGCATAA
>NC_057734.1:25233956-25240889 GCF_004010195.1 Chiloscyllium plagiosum | reverse complement strand
TTTCCAACACCCCTCCCCCAAGTCCCTCCTCCCTACCTTTTATCTTAGCCTGCTGGACTCACTTTCCTCATTCCTGAAGAAGGGCTTATGCCCGAAACGTCGATTCTCCTGTTCCCTGAATGCTGCCTGACCTGCTGCGCTGTTCCAGCAACACATTTTCAGCTCTCTTTTGTCCATCCCATGCCTGGGCCAGTGCTGCAACGGGGTTTGAAAGTAAAATTGAGCATTGGGGAGGAAGTACTGCTTGATAGCGTGTTAATAACACCTTCCACCATCTTGATGATGATTGACAGCAGGCTAGTGGGGTGACATTTAGCTGGGTTAGATATGTCATCAAGGTATACCTGGGCAATTTTGCACATTGTCCTGTGGATGTTGATGTTAGAGGATTTGTGTAAAAGTTTAACTAGATACACAGCTAGTTCTGGAACACAATACTGTATCCTGGCTGTAATACTGAAGATAGTAGAGCCTCATAACTTTGTATCCAGTACTTTAGTTGTTTCATGCTATCATGAGAATTGAATTGAATTGAGTTGGTTGAAGACTGAAATCTAAGTACAGTCTTATTATGGAGGGTGTTTCAGCGTTTTATCTGGGCACTCTGAAAGAATGGTGATATACAGGATCTTTCCACTTAAAACTGGAGTTGCATTCCTGAAAATAGATGTTTTCAGCATGAATTTTCATAAAAATCATGTTAAATGTGGAATTGGATTCTGTGAGAATCCTGAGGGCTTCAGTGAGAAGTACCAAGTGGATGGTTCATCCTGCTCCTTTTGAAGAGGATTTCAATGCTTTGTCTTTTGCACTAATGTGCTGAGATGTCCCATCATTGTGAATGGGATGTTTGTGGACCCTCCTCTTGTTAGTTGTTTACTTCAACTTTCATTCGTAACTGAATGTGGCAGAACTGCAGATCTGGTTAATTTGTTGTGGAATTCCTTTGTTCTACCTATTGCACGCTATTTCAGTGCTTAGCATGCTTTGCTGTCCTGTGTTGTAGTCTCACCATTTTGACACCTTATTTTACATACCCGTGGTGTGGCTGTTGGCATGCTGTTCTGCACTTCTGATTGAACCAGCATTGGTACCCAGATTGGTAATGGTAGAATAAGGGATATACCAGGTCAGAAGATTTGAGATTGTGATTGAATAAAGTAATGACGTTGATGGTTCCAAAGTGCCTAATGGATGCCCAGTTTTGAGCTGGCTAATCTGTTGTGAATCTCTGCTACTTAGCACAGTGGTAGTGGTAGTGCTACAGAACATGATGGAGGATATTGTCAGCATAAGTAAAGGATTTTGTTTCCACTAGGACTGTGGGCTAGTCTTCATTATTAATCCTTCCATTGATGGATGCATATGTGACAGATTGGAGAGGACAAAGTTAATTAGGCTTTCCCCTGAATTAGTTCTCTTACCAGCTGCTGCAGCCCCAATGTTTCACGTGATGGACATTGAAGTACTCGGTGTGGATACTTCAGTGTCCATGGGGTGGCACGATGGCTCAGTGGTTGGCACTGCTGCCTCACAGCACCAGGGACCTAGGTTCGATTCCACCCTCTGGCGACTGTATGTGTGGACATTCTCCCCGGGTCTGTGTGGGTTTCCTCCAGGTGCTCCGATTTCCTCCCACAGTCCAAAGATGTGCAGGTTCTGTGAATTGGCTATGCTAAATTGCCCATAGTGTTCAGAGATGTGCAGGTTAGGCGTATTAGTCATGGGAAATGTAGAGTAATAGAATTAAAGGAATGGGGACTTGTTGAGCCAAATGGCCTCTTTCCACACTGTAGGATTTCTATGATTCTATGTACATTTGAAAGTGATGTTCAGCGTGAAGGAATGCTAATTGATCAGCAGAGGGAGGCAGTAATTGGCTTATTTTCCATGTTTCCTTGCTTTGAGATTTATGCGGCTCACTCCTACTGATTGTATGCCACCATAACATCATCTTTAGTGGGTCTGTTCTGGCAATGTAACAGAATATTTTTGAAAAAAATCATTCATAGAATGTGGGCATCACAGGCTAGGCACTCATTCTGTGTCCAACCACAGTTGCCCAGAGGGCAATTGTAAATCATTCGCATTCCTTTGGGTCTGGATTCACAATTAAACCGGACCAAGTAAGAATGACAGTTTCCTTCCTTAAAGGATATTAGTGAACCAAATAGGATTTTCCTGATAATCGATAATGGCTTAATGATTGTTGTTAGACTTTTAATTCCAGATTTTAGTTTAAATTCAAATTTCAGCATCTGCCGTGACAGTTTTTGAACCTAGATCCCCAGAACATTACCTTGGTCTCTGGATTAATAGTCTAGCAATAATACCCCTAGGCCATTGTCCCTCCCCCTTGTCTAGTAATAGTGATGGAGGTGTTTGGGTTACTAGCTGTAAGATGTCAATTCAGTGAGTGTAACTGTCAGGCTTGTACTTGACATGTCTGTGGACAGCCCTTCTAATTTTAGGGCAAATGCCAAGGGTCAGTGAGGAGAACTTTGCATTGTTGACTGGGCAGGTTGTGGCTTTATTTCCATGGTCCAGTGAGGGTACGGGTATGAGATTGATATCTTATTTCATGGTAAGATATGAAACCAAAGGTGTTACAAGGTCTGTCTCCCCCCAATCAAAACATCCATCACACACCAAAGTGCGGCTCAACAAAAGCCAACGGTTTCGTTTTTTCCAGTTTGTAGTTGGATGAAATGTTTCCTCATCATCTGGTATTGCATGTTGACAATTTAGAGGTAGTGAAGGGATGGCAAGAGTGATCCAGAAATAATACTTAGTATTTGATACTAAATCGTCAGCATTATTGTTTTCTGCCAATATTATGATATAATGTCTTTCGTGAATGCATAATCAGAAATGACTAGGAGTAATCAAATTTGATCTGAAGGTAGCTTGACTTTAAACCGTGCAAAAATGAAGAAGCCAGTTGAAAACCTAAATTTGAATGGGTGCACGTCTTCCCTTGGCAAATTGTTTTGCTCCATGTACTGCACCTTTTTATTTATTAATCTAATTTAATCTTTCGAAAAAAAATTAACGATTAAATCATCATCTCTCTTGCCTTTGGAAATAGTTTATCAAAAGGTTTTACAGGAAAAACTACATGGATACAAAATGCACAGTATTTCTGTTTGGAAAGATACAGTAAATAGGCAATGAATATGGGATTAACGAATAATTCTGTGATCTCACTTCACATAAAAATGGTGTCTGTTTTGCAGTTACCCCAGCCACCTCTCAAACAAACTTAGAGATAACTGAGTATGGGAAAAGCATTGATGAGTTTTGTTTTCTTTTGTGTCAGAATTTATATTTCAAAAGGACATTATCGATAGTATTTAATGAACTAGTAACCACACTAAAACATTGACTTAAATGATCTCTTAATCATCTAAGATAGATATCAGGATTTATTTTAACAGTTTCAGTGCAGGTGCTCAAAATAGTCTTTAAGGCCAGAAAATTAACCTAATTCAAAAAATTCAAATGCTATAATAAGTTCGTTTTTTAAAATGTATTCATTTCATAGAGGTGCTACTTTCAACCAGAAGCATGTGGAAACAAATTTAATTAGTTTATGGTTTTCTTGTACCCCTGAATAGATGAATTTGAATTGAATAAGCTCTCCATGCAAGATAAAATTGTGATAATCACTAAAAGGCTAATGTTTCACACTTTAGTACTGATTATGTAGGGAAGGCGCATCTTTCTGTTTTGTTGTTTGATTGGTTTGCTATGACTGATTACATTATAAAATTGAACATGACTTTGATCCACCAAGGATAATTATTCAGAGTGGGTGGGTGAGTATCCTGTTTAGGCCATTAGGAGTGAGAGAAAGTGAGGTCTGCAGATGCTGGAAAGTGAGTCGGAAAGCGTGGGGCTGGAAAGGCACAGCAGATCAGGCAACATCCGAGGAGCAGGAGAGTTGATGTTTTGAACATATGCCCTTCCTTGTGAAGGGCTTATGTCCAAAAGGTCGACTCCCTTGCTTGTTGCTGCCTGACCTGCTGTGCTTTTCAAGCGCCACATTTTTTGACTCAGGCCATTAGGAGTATCCGAGAAGCAGCAAAATCGACGTTTCGGGCAAAAGCCCTTCATCAGGAATAAAGGCAGAGAGCTTGCTGCTTCTTGGATGCTGCCTGAACTGCTGTGCTCTTCCAGCACCACTGATCCAGAATCTGGTTTCCAGCATCTGCAGTCATTGTTTTTACCTACATTAGGAGTATCCAGTCTACCTTAAGCTTGAAAAACCATCAATTCTTTGTTTTGCAGTCGTTTAGTGCTCGACAACTGTCCAATTTAAATGTCCAATGTTGGCCCCACTGCTCATAAACTGTGCCACATGGATTTGACACACCTACACTTACGTTTCCACCAATATGTGACATTTTACTGATATATATTAATATATCTTGGCTGAAATTGTTTAAAAACTGCTGGCACAAATGACAAAACAGTCTTGTAGCATTTATTCGTTCTCAGTGCGCAGAGTAAATTAGCATATTGGGACTGCCATTCAACCAGGATGTTTAACAAAAGTCTTTTGTGTTAATTGAGAACTTAAGGAAATTAGTCGTTGAAGTCGCTTTATTATGAGGTCTGTATTCACAATAGATTTGTGCTCAAATGCAAAGAATGCTTATTTTCAAAGGTAATATTGATTACTATTGTGTTGTGCAAGTTGCTTTCTTTCCCACAGCCATGTTGCAGGCTAACGTGCAGTGCAAACAAATTGGCTGTTGAATTGTTAGATTTATTAGAAATTTAAGTAGAAAAGAATATTAAAATCAACAATAAGGATAGTAAACCAAAATAGAGAGATATTTGAAGTACGAGAGGATCAGGCTTAAATTAACTGGTAGAAAAGCTAACCAGTTGACAGATTAGAAATGAGATGTGTTCAGATTGTAGGTTGATTAGCAGAAGGCAGAGTAGTCTTCTTCAAGATGGCACCAAACCATCAATGACCCCATCACCTGAGGGAATCTTCAATCCAATGCCTCCAACCTCATAACTCCCCAACCCTGCTCCACCCATCAGTTCTGCCTCTTAGCCAAAATCCACAAACCTGATTGCCCCGGTTGACCAATTGTCTCCACCTGGTCCTGCCCCACCAAATTAATCTCCTCCTACCTCGGACTCTGTCCTGTCACCCTTGGTCCATGAATTCCCCACATCTATTCAGGGCACCACCCATGCCCTCCACCTCCTCCGTGATTTTGATTTTCCGATCCCCAACATCTCATCTTCACCATGGAATCCAGTCCCTATACATCTCCATCCCCTATGACGAAGGTTTAGAGCTCTCTGTTCCTTCCTCTCTCACCGATCCAACCAGTTCCCTCCACCGACAAACTCATTCAATTGGCAGAACTGGTCCTCACCTTCAACATGTTCTCCTTCGAATCCTGCCACTTCCCACAAACAAGAAGGGTTAGCCATGGACATTTACATGAGGAGAAAGTGAGGTCTGCAGATGTTGGAGATCAGAGCTGAAAATGTGTTGCTGGAAAAGCGCAGCAGGTCAGGCAGCATCCAGGGAACAGGAGAATTGACGTTTCGGGCATAAGCCCTTCTTCAGGACATTTACATGAGCCCCAGCTATGCCAGCCTCTATGCAGGATATGTGGAAAAATCCATCTTGCGCAGTTACATCTGCACCATCCCCCAAATTTTCCTCCACTACATTGATGACTGTACCAGCGCCACCTTATGCTCCCACAAAGAGGTTGAACAGTTCATCAACTTCACCAATACCTTATAGCCTGACCACAAGTTCACGTGGACCATCTCCAAAACCTCCTTCCCTGTCCTAGACCTCTCTGTCTCGTTCTCCAGCGACCGACTCAACACGGACATCTATTTCAAACCCAGCGACTCCCAGAGCTACCTTAACTACACTTCCTCCCTCCCCACCTCCTGTAAAAACACAATCCCTTATTCCCAATTCCTCTGCCTCCACCATATCTGCTCCCAAAAAGAGCCATTCCACTCCAGGATATCTCGGATTACCTCTTATTTCAAGGATTGCAATTTCCCCTCCCAAGGGGTGGTAGGAGGAGATGTCACTGAGTTGGCGCCTGGCTTTGGTGTGGTTGAGTTCGGTGTGCCATACTATCATGCATCCCCCCCCACCCCCCACCTTGTCAGCTGGTTTGAGGTTGGGGTTGGATTAGAGGAAGTGGAGGGCTGCGTGTTGCGAGGGTGAGAGATTGGAGTGGGTAAGAGGAGTTTTCAGGTTGAGACGATCAATGTCTGTAGTTGGAGATAAAAGAGGGGATGTCCAGGAGGTTGGAATATGTTGGAGGTGGGAGAAGGGGGTCTTTGGAAGGTGGATGGGAGTTGTGATCGAAAAAGTAGACACGGAGGCAGCAGAAGAAAAGTTCAATATCGCAGTGCGTACGAAATTCCTTGACCGGGGCGCGTAGCGAGATGAAGCTAAGATGTTTACTGAGAACTGATCATTCATACTCATTGAGCGAGAGGTCTGGGGGGATAGTGAATACCTGGCAGTGCTAGGGCCTGATGTAAACCTGGAGTTGGAGTGGACACTGTCTCTGGACTAGGGGGATGGTCATGTGCTCACCGGTGACATCATGAGTGACATCACCAGAGAAGTGATGTGAACGGTGGCATGGGGGTAGAAGTGATGCGTTTGGTGGCAACCGCAGGGGCAGCAATGACATTTGTCGTGGCGTTCGCAGAAGTGGTGACTAGTGGAACTGTGCAGGGGTCAGTG
Organism: Chiloscyllium plagiosum; assembly: GCF_004010195.1. Taxonomy (NCBI): domain Eukaryota; kingdom Metazoa; phylum Chordata; class Chondrichthyes; order Orectolobiformes; family Hemiscylliidae; genus Chiloscyllium; species Chiloscyllium plagiosum. The sequence continues at coordinate 25,234,132 of NC_057734.1, read as the reverse complement.
ATGGAACCAAAGTTATTCATGTGATATATTAATGATCTGGATGAAGGAACTGAGGGCACTGATACCAAGTCTGCAGATGACACAAAGATAGGTGGATAGACAAGTGGTGTTGAGGAAGCAGGGAGGCTGTAGAAGGACTTGGATAGGCATAGAGAGTGTGTAAAAGTGTGATGTTA
>NC_057734.1:25206648-25233456 GCF_004010195.1 Chiloscyllium plagiosum | reverse complement strand
TATACAATGAACAGAAGAGCCTTGGGAAAAGTTGATGGGCAGAGAGATATGGGAGTGTAGGTCCATTGTACCCTGGAGGTTGCTGCACAGGTGGATAGAGTGGTCAAGAAGGCCATTCTAACCAGTAGAGGGTTTACCCCTCCTTTCCATAGACTTCCTTGGAGCCATACTGGGTCAAATATTACCTTGAGGGCAAGGGCACACATCCTTATCTCCCCTCTAGAGTTTAGCTCTTTTGTTCACGTTTGGAGCAAGGTGGTAATAAGGTCAGATCATTGGTGAAACTGAAATGGAGTGTCAGGGATCAGTTATTTCTGAGGAAGTGCATGCTAAATAGCACTATTAACACCCCCTTCCATCAATTAGCTAGATTGGATTTGTACTGCTTTGTGTGGACAGGACACAACAGTTTTCCACATTGCCAGGTAGATGCTGCTATTGCTTTACAGGAACAGCTTGGTTCCGGACATGTCTAATTCTTGAATACAAATCTGTTGGGACTGTTCATTGCTAGAATGTACAGTCACATTTATCCATGAGTGGACTCTCTTCCCATTCCCATGCAACCACTTCCCAAAATTCCCAAAGGATTTATACCACCTGTAGGGACAAGTGCAGCTTCCACATTGTATATGGCAGCACCAGATTCTTGTTGATGCTTTCACCCACATTGAACCAGCTCCATGCTCTCAAGTTGCTTTTTGGTGCAAAAGACTAGGCAGGAAATTGTATGCGATTAGAACTGACACAGGAAGTCTGTTATGATGTCAGGAAATGCGCACCAGTTATAGTATGGGTTTTATTATGCTGACAGATGAGCATTTGAGGAGGAAAGTAATGACGACTAATGTCATTTATGTATGAGGCTGTGCCAGGGACCTCATCTGTGTGAGGGAATGTATTGATTCAGTTTATTTGCTAACTCTCATAATGTGTATCCACTTGAGGTGAGTTATTCGCAGAGGCTGTGTTAATTATTTCTCCAAAATGTCAACAGTAGAAATTTGCAATGGCAGTTTTGTGATTAATTTCTGACTTTTTGACTTCAAACAACTTCTAAGGAGAAAGCAAGAAGCAACTACAAGGAGCAAGTTGCTTTTAATCCAATTCAGTTAATCCCATTGCCTAGTTCCTTGATGTGGTTGTGCTGGAAATCTCTAATATTTGCTGCATTGTTTATATAAATAAAGTCTGAGGGAGTCCAAATTCCTTTAAAACATTCATATTTACAATTAATCTAACTTGTGATATTGATAATATGTTTATCATATTATAAAACTACTGAGTATTATTGCTAGTCTTGAAAGAGATGTACAGTAACCAGGGAGTGGCCTGTTGGTACATCTTTCACATAATGAAGCACTTATGCAGTACTGACTACTTGGTGCTGGGATATAGATTTAGCCAACTTTTGTGAATTAGCATACTGATTTGTCTTTTTGCCCTTATGGTATATCCTTTCCCATGACTATGCTATGAATACGGACATCTGTACAGCCATTTAAAGAACAAGGAAATGCTCATTGCCTTATACTAAATTTTGGTACTTGTTTAAAATCTGCGAAACAGAAATGTTTGAACAAACTGGGGTAATTTAGATTCTGCTTTTTTATTAAATGTTTTACAGCATAGAGCAGTAGGAAGGCCAAAAGGAAAGCTTGGAACTTCTGCAGCTGTGAAGCTTGCTGCGAACAGGGCTACAGCTGGAGCGCGCAGGAGGAGAACAAGGTGTCGAAAATGCGAGGCATGCCGAAGAACAGAATGTGGGGAGTGCCATTTCTGCAAGGACATGAAGAAGTTTGGAGGACCAGGGAGAATGAAGCAGTCCTGTATCATGAGGCAGTGCATTGCTGTAAGTTATGACATGGTGAAATGTTTCAATTTTAACACATTTGTGGGAAAAAGTGGCATGTGTAAAAGGTGATCAAATCTTTTTGGCTATTGCTTTCATACTAGCAAGTCTCTTACAGTTCTTACCAGACCAAAAATGGATTACTGAGTCTTCATAAATTGTTGAAGTGAAAGATTTTAATCACAATAAAATATTGAATGAAGAGATTTTGGACCATTGCAATACATCATCCTTGTGGACTGCTAGCATTTCACTCCAGATCAGTTATAGAGTAATAGTCATACAGCACGGAAACAGATCCTTTGGTCCAACCAGTCCATTTCAAATATAATCCAAAACTAAACTAGTTCCACCTGCCTACTCCTGACCCATACCTCTCCGAACCTTCCCTATTCATGTACCTATCCAAATGCCGTTTAAATGTAATTGTATCCATATTCACCGATTCCTCAGGAAGTTCATTCCACGAGCAAACCACCCACTGTGAAAAGAATTTGCCCCTCGTGTCATTTCAAAATCTCTCCCCTTTCACCTTAAAAGTATGTCCCCAAGTCTTGAACTTCTCCATCCTTTTCCCCTTCACTCTATCTATGCCTCGCATTATTTTGTAAACTTCTATCAGGTCGTCTCTCAACTTCTTACACTCGAGTGAGAAAAAAGTCCCAGCCTTTCTTTTGTACCTCAAACCTTCCATACCCGGCAACATCCTGCTAAATCTCTTCTGAACTCTCCAGCTTGATAATATCCTTCCTGTAACTGGGGGGGCAACCAGAACTGGACACAGTATTCCAGAAGAGGCCTTACCAATGTTGTGTACAACCTCAATATGACTTCCCAACTCCTTTACTCAAAGGACTGAGCAAGGAAGGCTAGCGTGCCAAATGCCTTTTTAACCACCAGTGATTGAACTGCAGAAGTGTGGGTTTCAAAGTATCAACTGAGACACAGTAAAATTATAGGTGCAGTATCTGATCATCCATCCTCTTGACCAAAACTTAGGAGCAGCACACATAAATATTCTAATTCAGCTGGTTATGGATTGTTAACTATTCTTCAAGTTTAAAAGAAACCAGGCAGCAAAAGAATGTGTGCTCATTATTGTAAACGGCGAATGGTTCAAATGAATTTGCAGGTATCCAGTCAACTTCAGAGTATGTTTTTTAACAAAAGGGAGAACCAACATTTGGTGGTCATTTTAAGCTGAGTTAATTCGTTTCTTTTAGAATGATGAAAGAATCTACATAACTGCTTTTAACATCAGGCAAGAAAAGCAGGCAACATTCCTGATTTTACTAAAAAACTGCAGGTGTAAATATTGAATAGATTTGGCCATAATGCTCCTCTGTTCAGTAGCTGGCTGACTCTGTCAAAATTAATATGTTAATTTATAGTCACTTGACTGAGTGCTGGAAAATATCTGATGTTCTGGAACTTTATTGGAAGGTAATCCAGGTTGTGTAGAAGTGGGATGGCAATGTGGTTGAGAGTGAATTTGCACTGCAAGATTGAGGAGAGAAATGCATACCTGCAAGTGCCATAAATGCAAGGGGCATTCTTTGGGAGGACCTGCAGTAACTTGCCCTCCTTGCCTGTTCTTTTTCCTGTCCCATACCCAAAATGTTCATACCCTCAGATATTTCTTCACGTAGTATACTTTGGAGAGCAGGGTCGTCATATTACCTTACTCCATATCCAAAGAAACAAAAACACTGTAATTTCTTAATGAGTCACTGATTCCATGGTGGAATGGTAAAGGTACATCCGGAATGCTGTAACGGCCAGAGTTGCAGGATTTTGACCCAATGACAATGAAGGAACGGTAGCAAAGTTCCAATTCAGGATGATAATATGACTTGGAAGAGAGCGTGAGGTGATTTGTGATTTCTGTGTTTGTCCTTCTAGGTGGTAGAGGTCACAGCTTTGCTCAGTTTTATATGTTTTGGATTTAAAACTAGCGAATGATTCATATTTACAGTTTTTGCCAGCAGAAATAAAAATGCATTTTTAAATTATGAAAATTATTGGAATTAATTTAGTCAGTGTTGTATGCAAATTGCTATTAGTGTCAAGAGTTAAGAAAAGACTGCTGGTGACAAACACAGCAATGAATAGGTGGATTGGATGTTTCTCTGCTGCTATGCAGCCATTTCCTACTTAGTTTTTCACTCATCAGTGAGTGAGCTGCTTGGAAGGCATTAAAGCTCGGGATTAATAAGCACAATAGTCAGCAGTTAACTTCTTGTTGATAAAGTCACATTGGACGAGGCATTTTTCAAGTAAAGCGGCCTAGCTTTGATCTTGATCTTAATTTCATCCAGTCTCAATGGCACTATGAGCTCAATAATAGGTCACCTAGATTTTAAAAAAAGCCTTTTGATGTTAAATCCATGATATTGCTTTATAGTTTTAGGCTTCAGGTACTTCAATCAAGTTGCACTTTTCCCACCTGTTGATCAACCTGTTATTCATTTCTTAGGGAGCATTTAGCTGCAGTAAACCTTTTTCATGCATTGTTCACACAAGTGCGGTTCCAACATAAGTCACTCAAAAATCACCATGAGAAAGTCCAAGTTAATTTCACCATTCCCCTGCTGTCCTATAGGAAATGCTATAGTTAAGTTAGTGTTCATGTTACATCTTTAACATATATCCCCATATTTTGTTGAATATAATTTACTTCCCCTTTCTCTACTTTAATTTTTCTCTTCATACTTACATTCCATAATAATGCTATTCCAGATGTCATGTCTCTTGAGGTTGTTCACTAGAAAGCGAGCCCCGCTACTCTTGGCTTCTTCATAAAAATGCAAGATGTTATCAAAGTATGCAAATTTCCTCAATATACTTGCATTTATATCCAGGTTAACCGAAAGCAGAGACCAGGGCTTCATTACAAGAATGATTATTTATTATGGATAAATAGATTATAGCTACAGATGAATAACTATGGACTGTTGACACATAAAACACTACCACTTAAAACTGACCTCATTATACACTTCCCCTGCGCACACTTAGACACATTGATATTGTGGGTGGAGGGAAAACCTGGGAAACTGTTCAATGGTTCCTGACCCCAGGGATTGCTGACATGATCTTTTTGGCTTACCAGTACTTAATGTTCCTTGCACTTTCTTCTCCAGAGATTTTCAGTTGCTTACAGGAGTCAAATAATAACTAGAATCATAGAATCCCTACAGTATGGAAGCAGGCCGTTCAGCCCATCGAATCCTAACTAACCCTCCATAGACTGGTTCATAACTTGTAAAATTTCTGACTTTTTGGTCAAATGCAACATCTTGTAGCATTTGGTGATGCAACTTGCCCTGTTTAGATACCATTTTCAGTTCTCACTTCCTGCACTGCAAAAACTAGATAGTGCAAGTTCCTGACAGGTAAAACAGAGTGGATACCTGGTGGCAACAGCTCATCAAGTGCCCATCTTGGCCAGCATTCTGCTATCCTACTTCTTTCTGCATGTTCCATGGTCACCATCATCATGGACCTTTTATCCACATAAATCCACATCGATAAACTACCATTGTCACCATGTTTGCTTTTGGACGAACCCAGCCACCACTTCACACTGTCAAGCTCTGTACTCAGGAGCTGACCTACTACCACCAGTTTGTCTTGAAAGCAGTGGTAGTTGGCAGCTTGTGATGGTGCAGTGCACTGAAGAGTAAGTGGTTCATTCATACAGGGGGTTGAATACGCTTCTCTAACACACCATGTAACATCAATATCTGAGCTGTCAAATTTCAAATTTGCCGGCTGTTAACATGGTAAACCCACTGCATTGCTCAATCATTTTATCATTTGTGAAAGTCAAAACTGAAGAGTCCTCAGTGAGGTTAAGCGGGGTTTACAGTCAATTGGGGGTGATACCACCACAGTTGGTCATCACTGAAGGAATTGGTCACAATAGTGGCAAGCTTGTCTGCCTCCCTGGGCATGGGTTCACTCGCAGTTTGGTTGCAAAATTATCGAAGTGAAAGCTCACATGAGGAAATTCACCCTGGACCATAGCAGACCAGATGCTGTGAAACTCACTCAACACCACACCACAAATAGATAAATCTATCCCTGTTTACAGGGATATCTTAGGCTGTTTCCTTCTTAAAGACAATGTAATGTAAGGTAATGTGAATTGCATGGAGAAAGTGAGGACTGCAGATGCTGGAGATCAGAGTCAAAGGTGAGGTACTGGAAAAGCAGAGCAGATCAGGAAGCATCCAAGGAGCAGGAGCGTTGATGTTTCAGGCATAAATCCTTCATGAGGAATGTGAATTACATGGACCTTGTATCAAGGGTAAAACATTGAGACCGTAATGCTCTGTTATCTTTAAAATTCAAAACACAACTCTTTACAACAGCATTTTCAACACTTGCCTAAGAATTTAAAACTATATTCATCTTGCACCTTCTTCCCACTAAAACTATAAAACCATCTCTCGACAGTCAAGGCACTGAAATCAGATTATTGGCAAAATTCAGAGCACGTCACATGAGCTCCTTTAATTTATCATAAATTTCAGACACTTTTCAAAAGCAGTCTTACATCTCCAAGGTTTATAAGATTGTATATTTTGAAAGTTTGAGAGTCGGTGGAAATTGGGGGAAATTTTCTGCTAGCTGGAATCGTATCTTGCGCAAAGGAAGATGGCTGTGGTTACTGCAGATCAGTCAGTTCAGCCTCATCTTGGCAGGAGTTCCTTAAGCCAGTGTCCTAGGCCTAACCATCTTCATCAATGACCTTAACTTCCTCATAAGGTCAAAGTAGTGATGTCGCTGATGGTTACGCAATGTGCAGCACTCCTCAGAAACTGAATCAATCTGTACTAAACGTATTTATTTGTAATGCTGATTCATGATTGTAGAATTCCCCCTCTATCGGCAGTAAAGGTTGCCTTTTACCAATGGCCTGCAGGAGTTCAAGAAGGCAGCTCACCAGCGCCTTGTTAAGGGCAATTAGGGATGGACAATAAATGCTTGTCAACCAGTGAAGCACACATCCCTTGAATGTATTCTTTTAAAAAAAACTGATCAAATGTTTGAAATACATCTTTGGACTGTTTTGGGCATTCGTTGTAGCAGATCCATTGACAGATTTGCTGAATTGTAATGATTGTGTAATCCAGATTAGTGAGAACTATTTGCTGGGTATTGGGGAGAAAAAAGGAGAATATGACTAAGCATATAGCTCTTACAACGAGTCAGCTCAAGCACCGTGGAGCAAATGACTATCTGTGTGCTGTATGATTCTTTGTTGAAACTATAATGTGTGATTTGATCTTTCTTCGATGCCTCGATGGTCTCCGACTATGCATTTTGAACTAAATTGAATGGAAGTAAATGTACACAAAAGCAACTACTCCCCAATAATAATGTCTTGACCCTCTGAGCTCTAGTAAGTAGGCTCAATGCAGGCTGAGAACTTGTACGAATCTGCAATTAAATGAGCCTCAGGAAATTGCATGAGGCTGGCCATGTGCAGTCTTGGCAACTGCAAAGGTAGCTGTTCTTTGATTCCACCCTTGAACTAAAGCCTATATTTTTATGTGCTTATTCTAATTTGTATTTTTTATGCTATCATGTATTTACACTGCATGGAAACAACAGCCAGAAAATCTGTCCATCCTGTTAACTTCTAATTGTTTAACTTGGTTAATCTACAGTGTTTGCTAAATAGAAATTTGTGGTTAAGTAGGATAAGTAGAATTGATGTTTCTTCCTGACCTACTATACTGTCATGTTCCCTTGAAGAAAATATTAAATCAGATTCACAATTACCTTAAACATTGCTGGCACCATTTAATTCAATAACTAAACAAAAGTACAAAGTTGGGGTTAGTTCTGTTATTTGATGTTTGAAGCAGTTTCAATTGTCTAACTAAAAAGTATTTGCTTTAACCGGTCTTGGGTATGCTGTACATTGAGAAACTTGCAGAATAATCCTGCCAAAACTTTATTGCTTGTTGTAATAGAGAGCGATTGAAGCAAGTCATGTAGCTGCATTTAAGATGCAATTAAATAAACATGAGAGGAAGGGAATAGAGGGTTAGGATGATAGATGAAGAAAGAACTGAGGGAGACTCAAATGGAAAATAAACCCCAATGAAGATTGACTGAAATACATGGCCTTTTTCTAAATATTCTGCACAGTCCTGTTTCTGTGCTATACATTCTATGTAATCCAGTGTCAGAGCATTGAGTTAACATAGTCTTAGGAAAATTAATGTTGCTTGTATTGAAACCAAAGTGATAGCTAAGGTAAGATATTGCATCACCAAGCGCTCATGGATTTCCATATTACCTGGTGCTAAAGGAATATTATGGAGTACAGGCGATTTTGTATTGCTCTTGCTTTACTGTTGTTTCAGAGAGCAACCTCCTGCTCTTTTTATTTTAGAATTACACGTTTATAAAATATCTTTATTGATAAAATATCTTGATTGCAGAAAAAGTGAAATGACAAGTAAATGCAGTAAGGGTAGAACTAATAGAAGTGAGCTGTGTTAGTCAAACAGGTTTTGAATTGCTTTTTGTAGACAGATAATTGATGAAGTGGAGGACTGAAGACTGCAATTGATAAACAAATGAAAGTAATGGTTAATGCAGAGCTAGAAATGTAGAAGGTATATGATAACAAAGATCTGAATGAAGTTGTAGGTGTAAGATGGCATAGAGTTGTGGACATGTTTGAATTCAAATCTCTTATTTACAATGTGTTGGCAAGCAGGAAGTAATGGAAGTTGGCAAATACAGGCTTGATAGAATAGTGGGATAGCATTGATAGCTCTATAAGCTGCGACACTGGATTGGCATTTTATGGACCACTCAACTTAATCCTATTTGGAACTGAGTGCACTAAGAAGAAGGAGAACTTTGAGTGGTGTAAATGAGGTTTTGTTGGAATATCTATGTTTATTATTCAAGAGCAAATACATTAAATACTGAGACATATAGTGTTTTGTAAATTGAAAAAAAAAAGCAATACACTGGAAGAAATGAAATTAGGTGAGGGAGATTTTTTTCTCAGAATGACTTTGGAATGGCCACAGATTCAAAATTTAAGGCAGTATGCAAAAGTGATTCAAACCACAGTCGTGTATTCGGACAAATAACTGGAATAGTTAAATACAGTTCTACAAAGATAATGCTAATATGGACTAGGAATAACTGCTGTGGGTTATGATGGCATGTTGAAGTATCATAGATGGCAGTTTTATGGTGTCTGTTTTCTCCATAGCCGGTCCTGCCACATACAGCAGTCTGTCTCATTTGTGGAGAAGCAGGAAAGGAGGACACTGTGGAAGAAGAGGAGGAAAAGTTCAATTTTATGCTGATGGAATGCTCAATTTGTAATGAAATTGTGCATCCTGGCTGCTTAAAGGTAAAGCAGTTAAAGGTAATTCTTTCCCTTCATTTTTTAAAAGTACTGACCATTGCTGGAATACTTTTTTTAATATTTAAGCTGATTTCCAGCAGGTCATCAAATAGTTCTAAAGGAAAATTGGAGGAAAGTGTCATAAAAAGTGCGTATTGTCATCAGTGTGAAATAGAAGTCCATAGATGTATAAATATAAATAAATCTCCTTAGTGTATTGTCACTAAAGTGGGTGTTTTGTTAGTAATTAGTTTGTGATAAAACCTTATAACAGCTACTTACCTTGATATAGCACATTTAATGTAGACATTTATCCCAATGTCCATTGTCTTGGGTTTTTCTTAAACCTTATCTTTATCAATATATTTTGTTAGACTCCAGGGATACTGTGAAGCAGTGTGAGAACTGCAAGATTAAACCTAAAACACTGTTCTATCATGATTTATACTTACAGGTGCTTCTGCTATAACACAATTGACAAATTTAGGACACTTTCTAAAGCACAAACTTTTAAAAGTATGAGTTGGCTGTAATTCGATTATATCGCCAGCGCTTTAAGCGCAGTTTCTAAAGCGCTGTTTTTCTATAATACGGGGTTGCACACAAACAAGAATTGCATTATAGAAGAACTACCTGTATTTGTAATTACTTAAACATTCATATTATGAAATTATTTAAAGTTATAGCTTTATTGTTTTGTAAAAGTGACAAAATATTTTTCACCTTTCAGTAAAACTTGGAGTTATCAGTTTATGTCCACAATTCAGTAGTGCAGCTGAGTGGTAGCAGATTAACCAGTCTCCACTAAGCCACTTAACATGAAAATAGAGGCAATTAATTAAAATTTGCTTGACGTCTCAGTTCTGGTCACCATTGTATTTCTGAGCACACCTTTAAAGTACATTTCAGCTATAAATGTTTCACATTTCCCAGTGAACTTGATTGTTACTCAGTCAAAATCCTGTAACTTTCTGTGTGACAGCAACATTTGGCTGTATAAGTAATTTTCTGGAATCGATAAGAGTGATCTGGACTTTATGATACTGACTCCGTCCCCCCCGATGAAGGGCTTATGCCCAGCATCAACTCTCCTGCTCCTCAGATGCTACCTGACCTGCTGCACTTTGCCAGCGCTACACCTTTCGACTCTGACTCTCCAGCATCTGCAGTCCTCACTTTCTCTCCTTCCCCCACACCTACTGAAGTAATTAATTCAAAGTTGATTATTAAAAAGCTGTGAAGTAAGAGGCTCTCCAGCAAGATTTATGTGCACCATGTGAGATGGAAACACTTGTCTTCTATGCCTCGAACAGTAAACATTTCAGAAATATTGCGACTGTGAAATTAGTGCACTCTACCAATCTGAATGAGTGCAGTGCTGTAGCTTAAACCTGACTTCCAACACAATATTTTTGACTATAAAGAGCTGGATTGAGCACATGTTGTTACTGCTGAAAATTTGCCGTGATTTAAAGTTAGAGGAAATCTACACCTTTATACTGTTTACCCTGCCTTGTTTGAAATAAGGGACACATTCCATATGTGCCAATAGTGCAAAACAATATGGCTGATGACTGTAGTTCATGATTTGAAATATGTGCTATAATCAGAAATATTTTATTTACAGTGCTCTTGTTTATAAAGATTTTGCTAATTGTTTTCCATCTTTTTTTTTTGTTTCTTCCCATTCCAAAACCTTGAAAAGTTCTGGAAAAAAGCAATCCGATTAACATGATCTTCATATAATATCAATGTACAAAACTCCTTATCAATTGTTAATTGTATTTTTAGTAAGAAATATTATTTTGTTCATCTGTGCTGCTGAAGAATTAGCAATTATCACAATTGACTTTTATTAATGACGTGAACTTCCTGCACTTGTTACTAGGTACAGGATGGTGATGGAGTTGTCAACGAAGAGCTTCCAAACTGCTGGGAATGTCCAAAGTGTAACCATGAGGGAAAGACAGGGAAAGTAAGTTTAATTAGAGTTTTCTGCCCGGCCTGTTATGACTGTAATTTAGTGAGTGGATTATTGTAGCCAGATCCTCATTTACTTTCAGCAGCTGTCACTTGATAATGACGAGGATTTGGAACTAAGGCTGATTCCTTCCCACTGCCTTAAATGGAATAATGGAAGACTGATCAGTGGCTTAACAAGAAGCCTAACTCGACCAGACTAATTATTCAAACTGTAGCTTAGATTGTTTCTTGATAAGCTGCAATAGCACGTGGTTATGTTTACAAAAGAGCATTTGAGGGAAGCACCCTTCACGTAGGGAAATATATTTTGAACGGTTTCATTTTTTTTACAAATTAACAGTTCTTTATATCTTAGCAGATAACTGACAGAAATTTCAATCAACATTAGCATGAAACAACTGATCCCCATCAAGTTTTATAGCTTTTTCTGAGGGAATCCTACATCAAATTTTACATGATATGATTCAACCAAGTTTTCAAATTTTATTTAAATGCTTTAGCAAATAACTTTATTTCATTTATGTACGCTCATAGATTGTTAATATTTAAATTTGACACTTATTTTTCTGCAATATTTGGTACATGATGGTGACTGTATGCTGGTGTCATAATGCATTATGGAATGTGGTGCATGACCGAGTTCCCTTGGGTTCAGGAGTCGGTTGCCCAGCTTGGTCTGGCCACAGGGTAAAATGCCTCAGAAACAAAGGTGATGAATAAATCTGTTTACAGGACAGCCTGTGTGTGTGAAATTCACTGCTGTTTGTTTTGGAGTGAGCTAAAGATCTGGACTCTGATTCTGTTTCAGCTAAATTGTGTGTGTTCTTTGGCACCTTATTGTTCTTAATCATGTGTGTCTAACTCATGCATTCTGTGAATACTTGCTGTGTCAGTCACTAGTTGACAGTAACTAGCTTAGCAAACAGAATGGAATTTGTACATATATTGAAGCTAAAGCAATGCATTATTTTGGCCACAAAATACACAATGAAATAAATCCAACAAGTTGATTGCCTGAGGATTGTGTGAATACGTAGACTTCCTTTCTTTCTGGGATAGTTTGTGCCAAATGACGTTTTTTAAGAAGTATTTTTAATAAGGGTAGATTTGCAACAGGAATATATTTTTATTAATTGGCTGTGTTTTCAGGAGATTACTGAGTTACTTAGTTTTTGAGGTATCAGTAGGGAACAGCGAAGAACCAATTAATAATCCCTTGAATAATTCGATCAATCATCTGTTTTTATTGCACAATGTCAGGGATTTTGGGGTTTGCATATCATGTTCTACCAATTTTTCGGTGAAAATGAACAAACAGTTGTTCTAGTTACAAAATGCAAAAGGGATTGCTATTTTTCTTAAGTAGGGCTATCATTTTGCAATAACCAAATAAATCAAGTCCCATTCTTATTGTGTGGGCTTTCATTGATGCTTTTGGATTGCATTCTGCATTTCTGCCTGCTTTTTCAAAATTTACCATCAGTGTCCTTGACTTTAGTTTTAGAAGGGCATTTTGAAATTCTTCCTTGCATAGTGATAATGTCATTGTGGGGTCATAAATAGGGGATTGTTCACATTGGAAACTGACTAACTGGAAGAAGTAGGATAATTATAATTAGTTTTAATAAGCTGAAAACTGAAGCTGAATTCATTAATGTAATTTCCCCACAAATCATTGCTCTCATACCTAATTGTTCAGTCTTTTTGGAAAGCGGCAGATGTATTTACATTTTGGCAAATACAGTAGTTGTTATACAATGCAGCATGCATTTGGTACTCCCAAGTCCAGCCCAGAGACTATAAGAGTGTGTTACCATTTATATGGAGCAAAAGAGCCCCAGTTATTGAATTTGTGAACTTTGTTGCAAGTCGAGGAAAAAAAGTGTTTGAAGAGGTTGTAGTCTGGACTTCAAAGACGATGTGCCCAGAATATGAAAGTGAATAATAAATCAGCACAGCCTGTTTAATTGTCTAATGATGTGATCTAAAAACATTGTTCCCTAATAACAATGTTTTGTATTGCATTTCCTTCAGTCCTGACCATCATAATTCTCAAGTAGGAGACTGACAATAGTTTTCTGATTTGGATCGCTATGATATGGAGTTGGGTTTCGTGGAACAAAAAATCATTCATGGTGATACAGGTTGTTCTGCTATAATGTGCGTTGCATTAACACGATTGACGGATTGGGGACACTTTCTACAGCACAAGCATTTAAAATGTGTGTTGGTTGTAACTCCATTACATTGTCAACACTTTAAGCGTTGTTTCTAAAGTGCGATTTTTCTATAATGAGGCGTTACACAAGAACGCAACCATCCTGTTATAGATGAGCCACCTGTATCTGCCAAAAGATCCAGAAGAACCATGTAATGCTAACCTTGGCTCTGCCATTGAGAAAACACAGTGAGGTTGGCAAAAATTGATTCGGCTTTTCAATTTCAATCCAGTCCATTTTCCACACAATGTTGTAAAAGGCCTTAATCACTGTAATTAGAAATATATTTAAATGCATTTCAGCTGTTCTGTCATTTCCATCCATTATATCAATGTGTACCATAGCATTGAGCAAATAGTCCACAATCTAAAGTGAATCAATGAGATATGGTGGACACTCCCAACAAAACTAGTCAGCTCTAAAAATAAAATAGAGAAGCTGTGGAAGGTTAAAACCAGAACAATTACAACTTGTTGGACATGCTCACATTGGCATCATTTTATTATGCAGTTATCAGAACTGGAAAATTTGCATTTTGTAACGACAAAATCTGTCATTACTGTAGTCCAAACAGAGTGAATGATCTGTCATTTGATCTAATCATGCATTTTTAGCTGATTCCTGATTAGGATCTCAGAATGATTATTGCATATACACCTCTCTTTAGTTTTGTAAAATAGAAACTTACAATGAAATGCATTAATATGTGAATTATCATTCAATACTGATTTTTTTTTGCACAAAGCACAATAGATAGTATTCCTACATTCATTGTGCCACTAAATGAAAGAACAAATTTGAATTATGAAAAGGCAAACAAGATGTCTGATTGTACAATTATGTACATCATTGCGACATGGGAGGAGACCGTTTGGTGTGCCGAGTCTATGCCAGCTGTCTGTAAAGTAATCCAGTCAGCCCCACCTTCCACTGTATCCCATTGCCCTCCTCATAAGAAAATCCTTCTATGCCCAGGGTCAATTTAATGAACCTTCGTTAGACTGCCACATCATTAGCAGTATATCATTCTGCAATAAGTGGGCCAAAGCCCTTCACAGCATTTTAGCTATGGTGTAACTAGTATCTTGTATAATTCTAGCAATACTTCACTATTTTTATACTCCATTTTCTTTAAAATAGAAACCAATGTTCCATTTGTCTGCTGTTTACCCTCTAAGCTGAGATGTTTGCTTTTTGTGATTCGTGCACTAGGACTCCCAAACTCTCTGCTGCAGTTTTCTATAGTGTTTCTTCATGTAATAACATTTGGCTCCTCTATTCATCCTGCCAAAGTATGTAACCTCACATTTCACGTAATATTCCATCTGCCAAGTTTTTTGCCCAATTAACTTTTCTTTATCTCTCTGTAGATTGTCATCCTGGTCACTTGCCTTCCCATCTATTTTGTGTCATTTGCAAACTTGTATTCACTTTCTTCATTCAATACAATATATACTGTAGATAATTGCGGGCCCTAGCACTGATCCTTACAGCAGTCCACTAGTTACAGGTTGCTATTCTGAGAATGACCCCATATCCCAACTCTCTATCTTCACTTAGCTAATTGTTTATCTATGCTAATATGCTACCCCAGCACCATGAGCTGTTATTAAGGAACATTATGTGTGGTGCCTCATGGCACATCCTTTGGATATCCAAAGACATTACGCCTAGTGGCTCCCCTTCATGGAGTCCAACTTGTCCATACCAACCAAGTTTCCCAAGCTATCTGTCCTCATTTAGCACCCCAGTCCAGGAATGCTTCAATTGTAAAATGTTTCCTCCTTGATTTCACATCCTTTCATGGTCTCATCCTGTTGCAGTTAAGTAATCGTTTATAGCCTACAACCCGTGTGGGCTTGTTGGGCCGAAGGGCCTGTTTCCACACTCTAATCTAATCTAACCTAATCTAATCTAATCTAATCTCTGTGCACATTTAATTGCAACCTCTTCCCATCATGAATTTATTCTGCCACTGGTGGCTCTGTGTCTTCAGCTTCCAAGGATCCAATTTCTGAAATTCCTGCTGCCAAACTCACCTCTGAGTCTTCACTCTTGTGCCTGTCACTAGGCCACAGGAAGTTAATCTGTCCCTGACCATGCTCTAATGTTGTTACAACATATTCAATTTGTACTGATCTCCCCTTCTTCAGGTCTCGTTACAACTTGTCAACCTTGTATTGATTCCTCCTTCCTCAAAACAAGTCTCCAAGTCTTGGGACTCTGAATACCCCTCCCCATTCCATTTTTCTAGCTATACATTAACCTACCTTCTCTAACTGCTCCTTTATTATCTACCATGTGACATTGGGTATGATCCAGATGTCCTGCTGTTCTACCTTTTCTCAGGCTTCAGGACCTCCAATTTTTTCCTTCCTGTGTCCGTCCTTCCTTTCCAACATAAGTTACAACTTCTGGTGTTTACCTTCTCCTTCAGATCGAGACTCACTTTTGAAATGTATACATTCTATGAAGAATCTGCACTTATATGTATATGCAGATACTCAAGATATATAACATATAATAGTTTTAAAAAAATCATTTTAACTCCTATTAATTTCTACTTGTATGAAGTGTGATGAGCAGAGCAAGGTATTAAGCATAAACATTACAATGAAGCCCTAAGACATGAGATATAAAGTTGTATTTGTGTTTTTTCTTCTTCTGGTCTATAAGCAGAAAAGAGGGCCAGGGTTTAAGTATGCCTCCAACCTCCCGGGTTCACTATTGAAGGAGCAGAGGCAGAACAGAGAACACAAGGACTCTGCAGAAACAACAAAGAAAAAGGGAGACAGAGAGGAAAATTCCAAACGGAGGTCAGAGGAACATCCCAAGAAACGACCTGAAGAATCTGTTCCAAGAAGGAAATCTGAGGATGGGCTTGTGATGCGGAAGCGGAGAATTACTGATAGAAATTCTGAGCCAATTGCCAAAAAAAAGGTGCAACAAATAAAAGTTATACAACTGATTAGTGCAGATTCATTTACAAAGGATTTTAAAAAAATTAAATATGCCATTATTAAATAATCCTAATAGGCTTGAGCATAGATTTAATATTGTATATGGTTTTTTAAAAAATAGGGTTTACATTATAAGAAAAATTCAGAACTATTTCAAATAATATTTATTACTTTCAAAATTTGTGAGAAGCTTTTCAGTGAATAGTGGAGTAATTTCTGGTTCATTATGATCAGTAGTGATGAATTTTAGCTTCCCCCATTCATTGCCCCTCTCTACCATCCCTGCTCATCAGCATAACAAAGAAAACAGTTAATAATCACAATGCATATGCAGATACAGTCTACATTACGCCCATGATTATTGGTCTAAAAAGGTAAATACATTCTTCCGTCTTCAGATTAAAAATAAATCTCATATCATCTTGTGGCATAAACCGTGGGATTCATTCTTCCTTCAACGACTGACATCAAACCCTGTTTCTGACCCCAATTTATCCTTTTCTGTAAACCTCCACTGCAGGCTCCAGTAGAGTACTCCACTGTTCAAACTTTGATATGGTTCACTTGTTATGTTGCATATTCTGCTTCAATTTAATGCATATTCCAGGTATACATTTGAGGAAAGTAAATGTGCTACGTGGGGGAAGCATCAAAGCTGAGACCTCACTCACTACCCATGCTGTGCTCTTCTAAGAAGTCGATATTCTGATTTTTGATGCCATAACCTAGCAATGCTGAAAAAAAAAAGATAATTTTCTGACTTTTGCACCAGTCAACTCCACGTTGAAGATTAAATGTTGGAATTTACTGCTCTGTATGACTCATAATTAATTTATAGCTGTGCCAAGCAATTGGGGAAGATGAAATATGGAGCAATTGTTTAGTGATGAACACTCCAATAATATGCGTAACTTTCTAAATTCTTTTCTATTTTAAAGTCTAATTTCAAACCAACAATTGGAATATATGTGCCATAATGGCGAAACATTCTTCCTGTCTTTATTAAAAAAATGCCTAATCTGCAATGTATGTTTAGTGATTATACTACAATCTTTAGATTAGATTAGATTACTTACAGTGTGGAAACAGGCCCTTCGGCTCTTCAAGTCCACACCGACCCGCCGAAGCGCAACCCACCCATACCCCTACCTTTACCGCTTACCTAACACTACGGGCAATTTAGCATGGCCAATTCACCTGACCTGCACATCTTTGGACTGTGGGAGGAAACCGGAGCACCCGGAGGAAACCCACGCAGACACGGGGAGAATGTGCAAACTCCACACAGTCAGTCGCCTGAGGCGGGAATTGAACCCGGGTCTCAGGTGCTGTGAGGCAGCAGTGCTAACCACTGTGCCACCGTGCCGCAACTTTAAGTTGCTGTTTTACAAAATATTCAATCAAATCTATAATTATCACTATTATAAAACCTGTTATTAAGAAGTCATTTGCAGAATATCCATGTCAAATATTAGTGAGCAAGTCCCTACCATGTTGGCAGGGAAACTGAGTAACTGAAAGACATTCACTCTGATTTAAGCAAATGACTGAATTGCTGAGAGCTGAAATAAACAGATTTTGGAAAAAGAACTTAAACACATATTTCTTACCAAAAAGACTTTGCTGCTTTGGATAATAGATCAAAATGACCTCTGCCATGACACTGACTCTGTCTGCCTTCTTTTGTTGCAGTTTAAAATTGGAAAGGAAGAGAAACTGTTGAGGAAGAAGGTATTTGATTTAAATTTTTAGAACATTTTCTCAAATTTCAAAGCCTTTTAAAATACGCTACTTTGCTCCTGTAACAGCTCAGTGCTCATTTGGAGCTTGGAATAGAGCAGCTAATACTGATTGTGATGAGTGGGAGCCCTGTGCCATCGATTGAATTCACTGTGAAACTCAACTCTCAAGGAGGTTTAATGCATTTCGTATTTGCGTGATGTGCATGTGCTAAGACTAACGAAACTAGGTTCATTTTACTTCAAGAAATTTCAAGGGAGATTTAGTTCAAGAGTTCAAAATTCTGATGGGTTCTAAAAGCCTCGCTAAGAGAGACTACTTCCACTAGATGAGCCAGATTACAGATAATTAACAAAAATAATTTTTATTCTATTCTGCAAAGTTACAGGCAGATGATGGCCCAGTGGTATTATCACTAGACTATTAATCCAGAAGCTCAGTTAATGTTCTGGGGACCTGGGTTCAAATCCTGCCACAGCAGATGGTAGAATTTGAATTCAGTTTAAAAAGAAATCTGGAATTAAGGATCTACTGAACACTTATGAAATCATTGTTGATTATCGGGAAAACCCCTCTCGCTAACTCATGTCCTTCAGGGAAGGAAATCTACTATCCTCACCTGGCTTGGCCTACATGTGACTCCAGACCCACAGCAATACGATTAACTCTCAGTTGCCCTCTGAAATTGCCTAGCAAGTCACTCAGTTGTATTAATTGCTACAAAATCTCCATGAAGAAATGAAATTAGATGGGCCACCTGGCTTGACCCAGGCACTGGGACAAACAACCCTGTCAGCCCTGCAAATTCGTCCTTAACCAATACCTGGGGTTAATGCCAAAATTGGGAGCGTGTGTCATACTCACGGAGCCATATCTTACAGACAATGTCCTAGATGCTACCATTCCCATCCCTGGATATGTCCTGTCTCAACAGCAGGACAGACCCAGCAAAGTTGGTGGCACAGTGATATACAGTCTGGAGGGGGTTGCCCTGGGAATCCTCAACGTTAACCCTTGGCCTCGTGAAATCTCATGCCTTTAGGTTAAACGTGGGCAAGGAAATGTCCTCCTGCTGATACCATGTATTGTCCTCCCTCGGCTGATGAATGTGTAATCCTCCATGTTGAACAACACTTGAAGCACTGAGGGTGCAAAATATACTCCTTGGGTATTTTCAGTGTCCATCTCCAATGGAGGGATCAATGATCAGGGATTTTTCCGCTAATCTCTTCTAAACCATCTGCCTTAAACCTATGTCCCTAATCATTGATCCCTCTACTACCGATGAAGCTGGTTGGGTCCTAAAGGATATAGTTACTAGATTGGGTCTGGAGCAATTGCTGAGGGAATTGGCAAGAGGGAAACTCATACTTGACCTCATCCAGCTGCAAATGCATTTGATCATGACAGTATTGGTAAGCATGACCACGAATGAATATATAGAAAAAGTTTTGATTTGGAATGCACTACTTTAAAAGATGATGCAAGCAGGTCAAATGGCAATTTTTAGAAATAGATAGGCTATATATTTGAAAATTAAAGTAATTGTCAGGAAATGGGGAAAGATCATGGGAGTGAGACTAATTGAATAGCACTTTGAATGAATAGCAGTCAAATATCAGCAGAGATGCCTAACTTGCATGCCCATGACCAAAATCATCATTCTCCACAGTCTTTGGCTAGCCTAATTATACATTCCAAACCTTTCCCTGCAGTCCTGTGTTCAATTAATTCTGGATAGATGAGAAATGAAACTTGGGATCCTCTGCTTTTTAAGCTACGTTACCATTTGCACATATTCCATTTTTCTTGTCTTTAATCTACAGATTTTTATGCTAGTTTTTTTTCTGTTGAAAAGAACTCTTGTAGAGAGTCACTGCAGCTTTTGATTTAAATTGTCTTGCTTCAAGTAAGACATTTATTGCATACCCTCAGTTTTTCTCAGAGTCATCATGTACTCAGATACAAAGTGATTGGTTCCCTTCTCTGAAGGATGATAGCAGGAGGTTTTGACAACAGTCTAGGAGCTTTCAGATACAAGCCTCTATTACCAGACTTCCTGAGCACAGTTTACTCAATGATTTTCCTGTGGTGTGTATTTGAATTCCTGACGTATATACACCACCATAAGCACAAAGTTACAATATCCTACACTCTTCTATATTCTATTCTGGCCCCAAATTCGATATGTTAGGATAAGATGAGCAACTTCAAACTTTTACTCATTGTGTATCTATTTTTTTAACATTGTGTGTAGTGAAGGGTGAAGTACCAGGGAGGATATAACATAGAATCAAAAGTTCTGCAATTTTCAATCTAGAAAATCTACAAATGTTATTTTAAAATACCTTTTTTTGGCAGTCCCCTCACTGTTCTTTGCTTTTCTACAAGATTACGCTAAGTTATGTTGCTCATGTAATGTTTTTTCTAATTTCTAGTGACTGAGGCATCCTGCTGTTTTTTTAGGCATTACTGTGTAGCTTGAGGAGTCATTTTCTTTCCATTTTACGAGCTTGAGTATTAAGATTATTCTCAACAATGGAGTGTTTTTAAGGTGATAAAAATATAAGAATAACGGCTAATAACTGACGTAAACATCCTATTCAATTTAAACTTGAACTTGACCATGGTGTTTTAATGATAAGCTTGCAAATCCGATCACGTTCAACTGCTGCTCAGCATGTCTTTCTACATTGGAACTATTACTCATCGATTGCCCCTAGATTATAAATCTCGCAGCAAATGACAAGAATTCAGCTGCTGTTCATCATTTGTATCTTCCTCCCGAAGAATGTAAAAGTCTATTGCTTTCTTGCAATGAATTTTCTTTTTGGCTTATATGACGATACTATTTTGGAAATAGTTAATTTATGTGCAATATCTTCCATTCATAATTCACAGTAATCATTGGTTTGGATCATTGCTTGGCAGGAGAAGATTAAGTACAGAGGAATCTCGATTATCTGGCATTCAATTTTCCAAATTTCTGATTATCCGGCAAGTTCGCAAGGTCCCAATGCACGGCTAAATTGTTATCTGGCATTCAGTTATCTGGAATTTGAATAACCAAATGAAATACTCCCTACCCGTGTCCTTCGGATAATCGAGGTTCCTCTGTTTATGTATCTAGTTAGACTGTATTTTCAGTTCTCTGTTACAATCTGTTAGCAAACAGTTCCTTCCCTGTCACTGGGTCAAATTCCTGGCACTCACCCCCTAACAGCATAATGGGTATATCTACCCCAAATGCAGTCCTTCCACGAGGCAACTCACCACAATCTTCTCAAGCTCAACCAGGGATGAACAGTAAATGATTTCCCTGTCAGCAAAACACAGCGCACGTGCCCTGATTTACTTTTTTAAAATGTTGCGAAGTTCCAATAACAGAACCATATTGGAACTCATGCCAGGGGTTATTAGAGCTTCACTGAGTTAGAAGGTTGTCAGCTCAAGTTCCACTGTAAGACTTCAGCGCAAGAAAACCAGTGCTGAGGAAGCCTTGTACTGTTGGAGGTGTTGTCTTTCAGATAAACTGCTAAATTGAAACCGAGTCTTCCTCTTCAAATGGATATAAAAGATCTTATGGCACTTTTGGGAGTTGTCCCTTGTGTCTGGCAATATTTATCCCAAAATCAATGTGGCAAAAGCACGTTTATTGCTGTTTTATTGCTGTTTGTTTGTGAGAGTCTGCTGCACACACACAGGCTATCACATATAATAATGCGTACATTTTCCAGTGCTCCATTGGCTATAAAATTGGATGTGTGCTGAGCAAGAAAGCAACAGTAACAATGCAAGCCTGTCTTTTTATATTATTGTGCATAGATGTTTCAGCATGTTACTTGAAATGTTAAGCGCATTAATTTGAATGTTTCATGCACTTCATTTTTCTATTCAATAGAAAAAATCCTTGCAGCCAAGTGAAGATCACCCAACAATTGTCAAAACATTGCGAACTATCAAGCAGGAGCCTGAAGATGATCCACCAGAGACACCTCAGAAAACAAAGGAGAGTGACCAGTCTAGGTCAAGCTCTCCAAGAGCTGGTCCCAGTACTGAAAGTGCAGAGGCCAAAGAAAAGAAAAGTGAGAGGTTTAAAGAGAAACGCAAGAAGCGATTGCACAATAAAGAACTTAGTAAAGAACTAAGCAAAGAACTCAATCAAGAGATTCATAAAACTGAGACCAGCCTGGCAAATGAGAATCATCAACCAATTAAATCTGAAGGAGAGGGTGAAAAAGTAGAGAAGCCTAAACGACTGCCGGCAAGCAGTGAAAGACTTCACAGATTAAGCAAAGGATTAAATGGGACTCCTAGGCTTAGGCATCACCTTACCACGAGCTTGAGGCGGGCTCCCAGGGTTATCACTAGACCCCCACCCTCTGTGTCACCAACTAAGTCCATTCAAATGGAGAGACATGTTGTGCGGCCTCCCCCTGTCAGCCCACCCCCAGACTCTCTGCCCCTTGATGATGGTGAAGACCATGTCATGCAACGAGAAGTGTGGATGGCTGTGTTTGGCTACCTCAGTAGAAAAGATTTATGCATTTGCATGAGAGTCTGTAAAACCTGGAACAGATGGTAAGCATTTTATTTCCTATTGCTGTTCATAAAGTTCTGATGAAGAGTCATATTTGATTCAAAATGTTAACTCTTTCACTTTCCACTTCTTCCAGAGCTGCTGGGTTTTCCAGCATTGTTTGAGTTTGTTTGATTTCCAGAATCTGTAACATTTGCTTATATTTATTTCCTTATTATCTGAAATGCAGGGGAACAAATACTTTGTGCAGAATTTTAGTTATATTTCTCTGCCTTGCAAGTTTATTTCAAGCTGTAAAGTTGCACATTGTAAACCCATTGAAATATTATCTATTATACAATATTTAAAACCCTGATGACTTTCACTGGTCTACCCCATCAATGCTAATTCAGTAATAGTTGGTGTAGACCACTTTCATTTTTCTCCAAAGCGCTTTGGCTGCTTTAATAGATTTTGGATTAATTGAACTTGGACTGAAAGTAGGCAACTAATATATTAGTTGAAGGTGAGGACTACAGATGCTGGTGGTTAGAGTCGAGAGTGTGGTTCTGGAAAAGCAAGCAAGTCAGGCAGCATCCGAGGAGCAGGAGAATCAACGACAGGAATGAGTCAGGGAGCCTTGCGGGTGGAGAGATAAATGGGAGGGGGAGGTCAGGCTGGCGGGAAGGTAATTGAGAGCGCAATAGGTGGATGGAGGTGGGGGTAAAGGTGATAGGTCGGAGGGGAAAGTGGAACGGACAGGTAGGACAGGTCGTGAGGGCGGTGCTGAGCTGGAAGGTTGGAACTGGGATACGGTGGAGGGAGGGGAAATGAGGAAACTAGTGAAATCCACATTGATGCTATGGGGTGGAGGGACCCGAGGTGGAAGATGAGGCATTCTTCCTGCAGGTGTCAGATGGTAAGGTAGTGGCAATGGAGGAGGCCCAGGCCCTGCATGTCCTCGGTGGAATGGGAGGGGGAGTTGTAGTATTCTGCCACAGGGCAGTGGGGTTGATTGGTGCGGGTGTTCTGAAATGTTCTCTGAAGCGCTCTGCGAGAAGGCGTCCTGTCTCCTCAATGTAGAGGAGACCACTTCAGGAGCAACGGATACAATAAATCACACGTGTGGAAGTGCAAGTGAAACTTTGCTGGATGTGGAAGCCTTTGGGGCCTTGGACGGAGGTGAAGAGGGAGGTGTGGGCACAGGTTTTGCAATTCCTGTGGTGGTAAAGGAAGGTGTCGGGAGGGGAGGGTGGGTTGTTGGAGGTGGGGGGAGAGAGTGTGGACCTGATGAGGTAGTCACTGAAGGAATGGTCTTTATGAAAAGCGGAAAGGGATGGGGAGGGTGGTGGGGTCTGTTTGTAGGTGGCAGAAATGGCGGAGGATGATGCGTTGTTACGAAGGTTGGTGGGGTGGAAGGCGAGGATCATGGGGGTTCTCTCCTTGTTGTGGTTGAAGGGATGGGGTTCAAGGGCAGAGGTGCAGCAAGTGGATGAGATACGTTGGAGGGCATTTTCAACCACGTGGGAGGGGCAATTGCGGTCTTTAAAGGAGGCCATCTGGTGTGTTCTATGGTGAAACTGGTCCTCCTGGGAGCAGGTGCGGCAGAGGTGGAGGAATTGGGAATACGGGAGAGCATTTTTACAGGAGGCAGGGTGGAGGAGATGTAATACAAATAACTGTGGGAGTTGGTGGGTTTGCAAAAAATGTCAGTGTTGAGTTGGTCACCATTGTTGGAGATGGAGAGGTCCAGGAGGGGGAGGGAGGTGTCTGAGATGGTCCAGGTGAATTTAAGGTCGGGGTGGAATGTGTTGGTGAAGTTGATGAACTGTTCAACCTCCTCGCGTGAGCACGAGGTGGCGCCGATGCAGTCATCAATGTAGTGGAGGAAGAGGTGGGGAGTGGTGCCGGTGTAACTACTGACTGTTCCACATAGCTGACAAATAGACAGGCATACCTGGGGCCCATGTGGGTGTCCAGGGCTCCCCATTTCATCTGGAGGAAGTGGGAGTATTGGAAGGAGAAATTATTGAGGGTGAGGACCAGTTCAGCCAACTGAATGAGAGTGTCAGTGGAAGGGTACTGGTGGGGACGTTGAGAGAGGAAGAAACGGAGTACTTGGAGGCTTTGTCATGGCAGATGGAGGTGTAGAGGGATTGGATGTCCAGTGTGAAGATGAGGCATTGGGGTCCAAGGAAACTGAAGTCTTGGAGGAGGTGGAGGGTGTGCGTGGTGTCCCCGAACGTATGTGGGGAGTTCCTGGACCACAGTATCGAGGTAGGTGGAGATGAGTTCGGTGGGGCAGGAGCAGGCTGAGACAATGGGTTGGCCGGGGTGGTCAGGCTTGTGGATCTTGGGAAGGCGGTAGAATCAGGCGGTGAGAGGTTCCCGCACTATGAGGTTGGAAACTGAGTGGGAGATCTCCTGAGGTGATGAGGTTGTGTATGGTCGAGGAGATAATGGTTTGGTGATGGGAGGTGAGGTCGTCGGTGAGATCCCGTGCCGTGCGGCTGCAGGACCCCGCGCTGTCCCGCTGATTCAGCTATGGTACAAACCTTTCTCCATGTAAACATTTAGTGTTTCTGTTCTTCCTGCTGATATATATAACCCTATTTCACCTTTTCCCAACATTCTATTTCATCTGCTAAGCAGTTACCCACTTAAGCTATCTATATCACTCTGTATACACTTGTGTCAGCTTGATTACTTGCTTCCTACCTATTTTGTGTCATCTGAAAACTTGGTAATAATACATTCACTTCTGTCATCCAAATCATTACGATATGTTATAAATAATCATGGTCTCTGCACTGATCCTTTTGGTCCTTCTAGTTACAAGTTGCATCTTGAAAATATAGCTTTATCTCAACTCTCTTCTATTAGTTAGTGAATCCTTTAGCCTTGCTAGTGTACTACCCCGAACACCAAAGTCCCTTCTGAAGTAGAATTGTGTGAGGTACCTTATCAAATGCCTTATGGAAATCAAAATATAGTCCATCTACTGGTTCCCTTTTATCTACCCTGCTTGATACCTCCTCAAAGAACTGGAATAAATTCATTAGGTATGATTTCCTCTTCATGTTGCCTTACTAACTCTGCTTTTTAATATTGTTATTCTCTATCATCTATATTATATCTTAGCACAGAGTATATTTGTGAGGAAAAGAAAATAAAGTTGACGATAGTTACGAGAAGTTTTGTTTTAATTTCCACAGTCTTATGCTGTCACCAAATAATGTAACCAGATCAACCTATGTTATTTTATGGTAATTAACATGAAAAAATTCTGTTTAAAAGTTTGTTACTGTACAAAGGGGCATGCTGCCAAGGCTTTTTGTTTCTCACACATCAGTTCAGATTCACAAGAATGGTAACTCTCCAAAGGAATAACAATTTATGCTGCACAAGAAAAGGATCTTGCTTGTTTGGCAAGTCGACTCTGGTCAAAGTGTCACCAATCAATTATTTCCAAGCTTTAGTTTACGTTCTAATCAGGCAAGTCAACTCTGGTTGCAATGTTGGCACAGGAAATGCCCTGGAGTGTTGTCTTCAAATCTTTGCTTCATTGATAAGAGTGAAGTTCCTCGATATTTTATTTTCCTTGTACACCTTCATGGGCTGCATCCCAAGCTCAAATTTGCCTTAGAAATAACAGACTCTAATGAACTGCATTTTCTTGACATGATAGTTGAAAATTCTACGAATGGGTTCTCTACTCCTATCTGCCAAAAGCCTATTGTTACGTGTTAATATACCTGTTGACCATAAGATCATAAGACATAGGAGTGGAAGTAAGGCCATTCGGCCCATCGAGTCCACTCCGCCGTTCAATCATGGCTGATGCGCATTTCAGCTCCACTTACCAGCGTTCTCCCCGTAGCCCTTAATTCCTCTAGACAACAAGAATCTATCAATCTCGGCCTTGAAGACATTTAGCATCCCGGCTTCCACTGCACTCCGTGGCAATGAATTCCACAGGCCCACCACTCTCTGGCTGAAAAAATGTCTCCGCATTTCTGTTCTGAAACGACCCCCTCTAATTCTAAGGCTGTGTCCACAGGTCCTAGTCTCCTCGTCTAACGGAAACAATTGCCTAGCATCCACCTTTTCCAAGCCATGTATTATTTTGTACGCCTCTATTAAGT
>NC_057734.1:25198478-25206338 GCF_004010195.1 Chiloscyllium plagiosum | reverse complement strand
TTCGCTAGAATGCCCCGGTTCCCTCATCCAAATCATTCATATATAATGCGAACAGCTGTGGCCCCAGCACCGAACCCTGCGGGACACCGCTCGTCACCGGCTGCCATTCTGAAAAAGAACCTTTTATCCCAACTCTCTGCCTTCTGTTAGACAGCCAATCCTCAGTCCATCCCAGCAGCTCACCTCGAACACCATGGGCCCTCACCTTGCTCAGCAGCCTCCCGTGTGGCAGCTTATCAAAGGCCTTTTGAAAGTCTAGATAGACCACATCCACTGGGTTTCCCTGGTCTAACCTACTTGTTACCTCTTCAAAAAATTCCAACAGGTTTGTCAGGCATGACCTCCCTTTACTAAATTCATGTTGACTTGTTCTAATCAGACTCTGCTCTTCCAAGAATTTAGAAACCTCATCCTTAGTGATGGATTCTAGAATTTTACCAACAACCGAGGTTAAGCTGATTTGCCTATAATTTTCCATCTTTTGCCTTGATCCTTTCTTGAACAAGGGGGTTACAACAGCCATCTTCCAATCATCCGGGACCTTTCCTGACTCCAGTGACTCTTGAAAGATTTCAACCAATGCCTCTGCTATTTCCTCAGCCACCTCTCTCAGAACTCTAGGGTGTATCCCGTCGGGGCCAGGAGATTTATCAATTTTAAGACTTTTTAACTTTTCTAGCACTATCTCTTTCGTAATGGCAACCCTCAACTCAGCCCCGTGACACCCTTTAATTTTTGGGATATTGCTCATGTCTTCCACTGTGAAAACTGACGCAAAGTACTTGTTAAGTTCTCCTGCTATTTCCTTATCTCCCATCACTAGGCTTCCTGCATCAGTTTGAAGTGGCCCAATGTCTACTTTTGCCTGTCGTTTGTTTCTTATGTACTGAAAGAAACTTTTACTATTATTTCTATTGGGATCCATATAGCTCTATGCAACAAGATTAGCCTTATGAGCAACCTCATAAATAGGACCATAAGCTTTTGCTCATTATACAGGTTTGTTACCAAATCGATGCATCAAGTCAGATAGTGGATGGATCACATCATTGCTTACTATATATCGCCCAAAAGAATGGATCCAGTGTGTCACTTTCAGAGAAATGGGGAAAGTTAGTCATTTTTCACTGCTATTAACAGGATGTCATCAAGTCAGAGGATGTTCTGTCTGCCACACAAGTAAATACAGTAGTGTAGAAATTTCAGTACTGCTATGATGTCAAGTATGTAGGCTGAACTTCTCAATGACTGATGAATCATACCATTGGTTGTTTGCATCAGGCAGATTCTGAATGTTACTCAATCAAGCCAGGCTTGCAAAGCTCAGAACATAGCATCTAACTAGGTTTGATTCCATGATTGAGCAGGACTTGCTGAACCAACCTGACTGCACTAAGAAATACACAAACAAACAGTTCAAGATTATTGGTCAGGCTTGCAATGCGGCTAACAGGTTGGCTGGAAATTTGCATATCTTAACATGTGGAATCCTGTCTGTCCTCTAGAAGTAAAATGAACACTTCCAGGCATTGTGTCTTTTATTTTTAAAACTAAACAAAGGATTGGACAACAGTTTCTTGGGGTAATTCCCGTGAGAACATCTTGACCAATCAGAATCAACTTGCCTGGTTTAAATTTCAGCAAAAACGTGGAAAAAACCATTGTTTGGTTAAGACATTGCCATGAACAAAGCACCAATTAGCTCCCTTGTGCAGTATGAATTGTTCATTTTAAAATTTGGTATTTTTGTGATTCTGCCCTGATGACTTCAACAAGGTGGTCACTTTCTCCAGCAATTCACAAGTTCTATAATATCAAGCAACTGGTTCCATTGTTAAACTTTACCTTCCCAGGTGCTGTGACAAGAGGCTTTGGACCAAGATTGATTTAAACCGGTGTAAATCGATCACACCTCTTATGCTCAGTGGCATCATTAGGAGGCAGCCTGTAACCCTTGACCTGAGCTGGACAAATATATCGAAAAAGCAGTTAACTTGGCTTATCAACAGATTGCCAGGTGGGTGTCTGAAATGCCAATACACTAATAGCAAAAGCATTACAATGAGTTGGATATGTTGAACCAGTCAGACTATGCACCTAAGTTTACATACACTTCACTGAATATGTAAATAAGCATTTCCACAGGTTCTACCCAAAACTGCATCTTGAATATGTCACCCATAATTCTGAAGAATAAGTTTATTGCATCATTTTTTATTTGGGCTGGTTTTCATTTTATTTCAAGACTGTCCAAATAAGCAGAACTATTGAATGGAAATGTGTGTTTTCTCAATGATAATTGGGATTATGGTGTAACATTAGTAATCAATATTAATTTATCATTTAGCTCTATTTGCACACCACCCTACAAAAGAAGTTTCCAAGGAAATAAACTGAGAAATGGGAATTGTTCAGGGTCAGATCCTTTCTCAAAGATCTTTCTTGTCTGTGGGGAATGGAATTATAAAAATAATCTAACTTGCTTGCCATAGTACTGTGAAATGGAATGTTATTCCATAGTGATAGGTTTGGCTGACAACCTCAGAACACCCAGCGATCAGGATGTAATCAGGAATACAAGTATAACAAGAGGATTTACCACGATAAAAGTTAACAAATATGGTTGACATTTAGTGCAGGGAGGTGCCTTTTGGTTAGATTAGATTAGATGATTAGATTTCCTACAATATGGAAACAGGCTGTTTGGCCCAACAGGTCCACACTGAACCTCTGAAGAATAATCCACCCAGACCCATTCCCCATTCCTGTATTTACCCCTGACTAATGCGCCTATCACTATGGGCAATTAGCATGGTCGGTGCACATCTTTTGGAATCCAGAGCACCTGGAGGAAATCCACACAGACACCAGGAGGCGGGAGTCGAACCTGCAAACTCCACACAGACAGTTGCCCAAGGCCGGAATCGAACCTGCGTCCCTGGCACTGTGAGGCAGCAGTGCTAGCCACTGTGCTGCTTTGTTGTAGTTAATATTAGGAAAAAAAAATCAATAATGTTTTCTGATTATTATAAATATATTTTCTACTGAATACTATTCTTGCTTTTGTTTTCTGGCCAATAATTTAGTCTGGTTATTGTCAGCCTGACCTGTAAGTATAATTCTCCCACCTTCACAATTTGGGAAGATCACCTGATTGGCACCTGGTTTAATCCAGAAGTTCAGATCTCACAATGTTTTACCTTGGACCAGGTTATAGTCCAACAGATTTAATTGAAATCACAAGCTTGCCTCAGGTGAAGGAGCAGAGCTTTGATGCTTTCATATCTTTCATAGCCAGTGTTGGCTTCCAAAGAAAATTGTTTTTGACTTTACATTCATTAACATTTACAGTTTTCTAACTAATTCAAAGCAATGTTGCAGTGAACGTAGCATAGCAATAGCTTAAATCTGTTTAAGAACATGAAAAAAATGGGAGCAGGAGTAGACCATTTGACTCTTTGTGTCAGCTCTACATTCGGTACAATCATAGTTGATTTTCTACCTCAATTCCATTTTCTAGTCCACTGACTAGATGGCAGCACCACTATACCTCTGAGATAAACAGTTCCTAAGATTCACACTTCTCTGATTGAAAACAATACATTACCATTCACTGACTAAGCTGGTTGGGCCCTGTAGGACACAATGGGGCAGAGGCAGATAGTGAGATAACTGATGTGAAGGAGAGGAAAATCTGTCCAAGTGATTTACTGCCATAGATGTACCTGTCCATGACCACATTGATAGAATCACTACCATACAGTCTTTGTGGAAATGCAGTCCTTTGTTCACACTGACAACGCAAGTCACAGAAGGATAAGGGTATCTGCAAAATTCCACTAAAATTGCAGACCATCCTGACTATAACCACTTTCCTCTTGCTGTCAGGTCAAAATCCTGGAACACCCTCCGTATAACTGCACTGTAAGGAGAATCTTCACACACTGCGGAGGTTCAAGAGGCAACTCACTACCTATAACTGCACCACATTCTCTAACTGCACTGTAGGAGAACCTTCACACACTGACCTGCGGTGGTTCAAGAGGCAACTCACCAGCTTCTTGAGGATGATTAGGAATGTGCAATAACACTTTGCCATGAACGAATACATGAACGCTCTTCTCCCCTTACTGATTTTTATTAATCACTTCCTTTTGAAGCCTGTACTTTGCGTAGGAGTTTTCTTTTCCCCTTTTCTGATCCAAATATACTCTTAACTGTGAAAATAAAAGTGCTTTCAGCCAGAAAAATGCTGCAAGGATCTTCAGCTGTACAGAAATGGAAGTGTTACAGTTGGCAAAGAATAGGGTTTTTTATTAAGTGGAATGAGTTTGGACAATACCTTTTCGGTAGGTAAGATGGGGAAAAGATTTATTTGTTATAGACGAATATGTGAGTAAATGAATGAGACTATCTAACGAACGTAGGAGTGAAAGTGCTTTATATTCTACCTTGTTGATTGTGCTGGAACCTTGGTATAAGATCAAGAAATAATGTTAATGCGGAGGCTCTATTGGCAGTACAGATTGCTTTCTGAATTTGTCATCACTCCTTCTTTAATGGCAAATAACTGTAAACTCGCATAACTTGTGTATTGCCAGGACTAGGGCTCTGATCAAGCCAGCACTATTACTCATTCTTGTACATTTTTGTCGTCAGATGTCTTGTGCTGCCTTCATTTTGTCATGTCAGATTTGTATTTAACAGATATGGTTTGCATCCTTGCACAGTGTGGAATTTGGTGTGGATAATATGGCTTTTGTTCCATACTGGCCAATGTCATGACATTGAGATTGAATCAAGTCCAAGATTTTTTGTGTAGTTGCAGGGTGGTCTCTGAGCTAATTAGGATATTTGAGTGTAATCCGTTTTTTAAGTGCTTGTGCTGCCTCAGGAAGGTATGCAGTGCTTGATTGCCTTGGCACCATTTGTGGAGCAGGAGTCAAATTACAGTGTTGATTGGCAAACACTTGCAGATTGTCATGCTGCTATTCTTGTTTGGGTTTGGACAATAAATAGCATTGTTTCGACAATGCCAATGATAGTTTCTTTACCAGAAAATAAAACTGCAAATCCTAAAAAGACTTCTGTATTTGTGTATAGCAATGTTGCGTTGTGCCATTGATTGACATGTTGTGGACTTTGACAATGAATTCCCAAAACATGCCAATAGACCGTGGTTGCTTCCGAGAAAGAGAGGGAAAAGGCAAATTAAAGTTCATCTGAATAGGTGCTACATTTTACATTTGAATGTGATCCCAAAGCAATGACACGGGAGTTTCTCTATTATGCCAAAGAGAAAAGGGGCAAGATCAGCATTATCCAAGTTTCTGTCGGCAATATGAATGATAGGCAGGTGATAGATTTACTCCAGTCATTTTCATGAAAAGATGTGTCATAATCCTGACTTTGGCTAGAATATTGTGAATTTGTTTCCTAAACACTCTGTTGTCTCATTCGATATGAATTGCTGAAATACTCCCAAATCACCCTGTGTACCAAGGTGTTAAGATTTACATGTTAAATATACTCTTACTTTTTAAAAAACACTTGTTTCTGATGAGATGGGTGACTCTGAGACATATTTTGGTTCATAAAAGATCAGAGTCAGAGTATGCTTGTTTCTATGTTAATTTAAAATCCTGCATTTTTAACTTCAACGGAAATTTAAAGCCCTTTTGTATCTTCCAGAAAAATCAAACACTTTGGTCATTGTTTCTTAACATATTTTGATCAATGGAGGAAAATATACGTTGTTAACAACAGTGTAGACAAGTGTATCAGAACTTTGCTTAACGACATCTAATGCAGAGGGAAAAGGAAATATTGCTCAAGTTGCTACTTCTGACAGGCAGTGCAAAAAGATTAAAGGCAACGATTTCAACATTGAGATTGCTTGATTCCTTGTTGGGTGACAGCTATGTGATATCCAGTGATAGCATGTCTCTCCACCTGGTGACAAGTACATAAGTGGGGCAAATGTGAATAAACTACATCAGCATCTTTTAATATGAAAACACAATATTAGCATGAGGCAGTGGAACTTCTAGGTTGCTGACCACCATTCACACGACTGAAACATTAGGGCAGCTGCTACTTGATTTGATGAGGTTACATAATTCATAGTTGTTTTATTCTTAAAAAATTTCATTAGGTTACTACCAGTACATGAGCACATTCAGCTCCTTTGTGGGAATAAGCCAGTGAGTTTGGTGTTTCTTTTGTAGTTGTTCTTGTCATGTTTTGTGATTCCTGTGTTAATCATTTATAGTTTTTAAAAGATTTATATTAATTTCTTCAACACAGCCTTTCAGCACATTACATTCAAACTGCTGTCAAGCTGGTTCGTTCAACTTTGTATTCCCCTTTTCAGGTCTTAAAGACTTGGTTGTTTCAGGCTGCTCCTGGGCAGCAATCTCTGCACTTTGCAGCTCTAGTTGTCCATTGCTGAGAACTATGGATCTTAGATGGGTGGAAGGATTAAAAGATGCCCAAATGAGAGATTTGCTTTCTCCTCCAACAGACAACAGACCAGGTAGGAAATCTTTATAACTTGCTATGTTTTAAGCTATACTGCATCTCGTCACTTAGTTTTTTTGTGTTAATTAAAACCCATTAATTGTACCTCATCCTTTGTGCTATGTATGATTCCAGTCAATGAATAAGCCCCCCCTTCACCACTACCTCTCCATCTCCCTCTGACAGTGATTTTATTAGGGCTCCTTGATGTCACATTCAGTCAAATGCTGTCTTGATATCAAGGAGGGTCACTCTCACCTTCTCTCTAGAATGCAGTTTGTTTATCCATATTTGGACAAAGCTGTGATGAGGTGTGGAGTTGAGCAATCTCCGCAGAGCCCATCCTGAATATGAGGAGAGGTTTTGGTGAGTAAGTGTCACATGCCCTACATTTTATGGATAAGACATACGTGAGTAATGTTACAGTTTGTCAGGTAGATATCATTGTTGTAGCTATGTTGGGATAGCTTGGCTAGTTCCAGAGCATACCCATCAAGTGTTTGGCTGATAAGTTGTCAGTTCCATGCTGCTGATCTAGTCTATATGACTGTTTCTTTATATCAATGGAGTAAATCTAATTTTTGGAGAAGCCAGTTAATGAAGAGCTGGGAAAGAGTCTGAGATGAATCATCCACTGCAGCATTCCACTACATGACCATCAGTTTCAAACGTTGTTCCAAAAGTTTTTGTGGATTGCCTGATTGCTGGCATGTCCATGTTTCAAGTTGACGTGGCTTGGAGGAGGCTTGATTTCTTACATCAAGCACAGAAAACTCACAACATGTGTAGTTCAAAATTAAATTGATATTCAGGTTATAATCCACGTGCTTCCATTCTTAAGTCAAAATGCCTACAGCTCTGTTTTCTCGCATTTATTGATATGCTAGATTCTTCTCGAATAGCATGTGGAAATCTCTTCAATAGCAATGCTGAATTGAATGCTGTCTTCAAAATAAAATTCCTTTGCTACAATTGGTCCCTTCTGTACTTGTATTTAACTTTTTTTTAAGCATTCTGATTTCATAATTTTCTTTGAAGACCACAGAGAAAGAATCTATGAATCATTTATATAGTGATAAGATGTCACATAAAAGGTTATTTCACAAGAAAGAAGTTCACGGTATTTGGGGATAATGTATTAACATGGATTGAGGATTGGTTAACATAGATGGGCCAATGGGCTGAGAAGTGGCAGATGGAGTTTAATTCAGATAAATGTGAGGTACTGCATTTTGGGAAAGCAAATCTTAGCAGGACTTATACACTTAATGGTAAGGTCCTAGGGAGTGTTGCTGAACAAAGAGACCTTGGAGTGCAGGTTCATAGCTCCTTGAAAGTGGA
>NC_057734.1:25194443-25198275 GCF_004010195.1 Chiloscyllium plagiosum | reverse complement strand
AAAAGAGATCTAAGGGGCAACTTTTTCCACGCAGAGGGTGGTACGTTTATGGAATGAGCTGCCAGAGGATGTGGTGGAGGCTGGTACAATTGCAACATTTAAGAGGCATTTGGATGGGTATATGAATAGGAAGGGTTTGGAGGGATATGGGCCGGGTGCTGGTAAGTGGGACTAGATTGGGTTGGGATATCTGGTCGGCATGGATAGATTGGACCGAAGGGTCTGTTTCCATGCTATACATCTCTGTGACTCTATATACAAGACACAATTGGGATTGACTTTTCCAGGTTAGAAAATGTAATTAATAAAGTGCCATAAGGATCAGTCCTAGGACCTCAATTATTTACTATTTATAATGATTTGAGAGGGCAGAGTATAATGTTTACAAATTTACTTTGGTACAAAAATAGGTGGGAGTTTTGTTGTGATGAGGATATACAAAACCTGCAAGGTAGTGTAGATGGACAGAGTGGTCAAACTTGGCAGATGAAAGTTAATATAGAAAAGTTTGAAGTCAAGCACTTCATTAGGAGTTCAAGGTTTGTGTAAAGATTTGTAGCTTGGTTGCCAGTTGCACTTGTTGTGGTTATGTTCACCAAGCTGGGAAGTTGGTTTGCAGACGTTTCAACCCCTTTCTCGGTGACATCCTGAATGCTGTGGCACCTCATGTGAAGTACTGCTGTACTGTGTCGGTTGGAATTTATTTGGTTTCATTCCTGCTGCTTCCGGTTGCCGGTTCCATTTGTTCGTTGCATATAGGGTCCGTACATTTGGTCGAGGTCAATGTGTTTATTGATGGAGTCTGTGGATGAATGCCATGCTTCTAGAAATTCTCTGACTGACCTCAGTTTGGCTTGGCCTGTTATTGTTATGTTGTCCCCGTCGAATATGTGGTGCTTGCTGTCTGTGTGTATAGCTACGAAGGTGTTTAGTGGCAGTTGATGTTTATGAATGCGGATTGCTAGTTGTCTGCCTGTTTGTTCTATATAGTGTTTTGTGCAGTCTCTGCATGGAATCTCGTGCACCATGTTTGTCCTGCACCTGATGGTTATTGAATCTTTTGTTCTGGTGAACTGTTGTCGGAGCGTGGATGTCAGTTCATGTACAATAGCCAACCTTGTGGACAAACAGAACAGACTACACAATGAAGAACCAATCAACAAGGACTGCATGCTCAAACTGCTGGACCTGTGCTTAACAATGCAGTTCATATTCAGCAGCAGATATATGTTCAAACCAATGGCCCATAGGCTCATCCATCTCCGGGCTTACAGCAGAAGTAGTGATACAAAGACTAGAACAGCCTTTCCACAAATCCAACCCAAACTTTGGATCAGATACGTGGATGACACATTTGTAATAATTAAAGGACAGTGATTGAGAGCACACACTAGATTATCAACACCAAGCTCACAGGGATCAAATTTAGAAGAGACGAGGAAGTTAACAACCAACTTCTATTCCTACATTTGATAGTAGAAAGAACACAATGGGGAACGCACAGCAAAAGTGTACAGAAAAGTCACACACACTGACAAGATCCTGAATTATAACAGCACCCACCCAAACACATGATTAGCTGCATTAGGACTCTGTTCAAAAAGAATACAACACACTGCAGCACTCGATTTGCGAAGAGAGTAAGAAGCACACCTCTATAAAGTCTTTGCCAAAAACAGATATCCCCACAACTTCATCCACAGATGCCTGGCAGACAGACAAGCATCCTAAGTCTGGCTGAGATGACACAATAATAATAGGACAAGCCAAACGGAGGACAGCCAGAGAATTTCTAGGAGCGTGACACTCAGCCATGGACTTCTTCAATAAACACATTGACCTAGACCCAATATACCAACCACTGCAACGAACAACCGGAAGCAGAAGGAACAAAAGCAAATAAATTCCAACCGACACAATACAGGAGGCTCCACAGCACTGAGGATGTTGCCCAGACAGGGGACGAAATGGCTGCAAACCAACTTTTCAGCTCGGCAAACGTACCCACGACAACTACATTTCATTAGGAAGAACCAAGAGGCAGGCTATCATTTAAACAGTGGGGGTCTCCAGAAATGTGCAGTACAGAAGGATCTGGGTCTTCCTGTACATGAAATACAAAAGGTTAGCATGCAAGTGCAACAAGTGATTAAGGCAAATTGAATTTCTGCCTCGAGTGTTTGGGGGTTGGATTTGGAAAAATAGTTTTACAACAATTAAGAGTAAAGTCGCAATAGTCCAATCAGACCATTTAGCTACTCTCTCATTAGATGGTGGTTAATTGGATAGATTGATACAGAGTGGGTAAACAGGTTAGGCCTTTATTTATCAGTGATGAGGGAAAATGAGGGGTGACTGATTTGAAACATACAAGATTCTGAGCAGGCTTGACAGGGTGGAACTAGGGAATCTCATTTAAAACCAAGGTGCAAAAGAATTTCTTTTTCCAGAGGGCAGGTGAGAGTTTGAAATTCTCTACTTAACTATTTAAACAGGAGGTATATAAATCTTTGGAACATTGGGGAGTTGAGAACTATGATAAGTAACTGAGGCCTGGTACAGATCAGTCATTATCTTGTTGAATGGTGGAATGAGAGAAGAGCTAAGTTGCCTACTTCTCTATTTCTTATGATTTTATTAATAAGTTTCTTGTCATAATTGAAAGGTCAAATTGACAATCGCAGCAAGCTACGAAATGTGGTAGACCTTCGTCTGGCTGGACTGGACATTACAGATGCAACACTCCGGCTTCTTATTAGACACATGCCAACATTATCCAGACTGGACCTTAGTTACTGCAATCATCTGACAGATCAATCAATTAACCTATTAACGGCAGTTGGCACTACAACTAGAGATTCCTTAACAGATGTCAATCTATCAGGTGAGAAATGTGCATTTTGAGTTATTATTTAAGCTAAAATTGGTGAAATTTAACTTTTAATTGCTTTGCAAGTAATTTGTTTGATTGTGTATACAGTTTAGAACATAAAATAAATTCCTATGCTACAGTGAAAATATTGTTTTCCTAGTTCAAATCAATCTAATTAAATGCTATAAAGTTGAAAATAAAAATTTAGTTAAATTTTACAACTTGCTACTTGAGCAGTGTGTATTATAAGGATCAGATTTTTCCAAGTTCTGACAACTAACAGTATAATTTTGGAGGGTAAAAACAATGACTGCAGATGCTGGAAACCAGATTCTGGATTAGTGGTGCTGGAAGAGCACAGCAGTTCAGGCAGCATCCGACGAGCAGTAAAATCGACGTTTCCCTGGCACCCAATGCCTCATCTTCACCATGGATATCCAATCCCTCTACACCTCCATCAGCCATGACCAGGGCCTCCAAGACCTCAGTTTTTTCCTCTCCCAATGTCCCCAACAGTACCCTTCCACCGACACTCTCATTCGTTTGGCCGAACTGGTCCTCACCCTTAACAATTTCTCCTTCGAATCCTCCCACTTCCTCCAGACCAAAGGGGTAGCCGTGGGCACACGTATGGGCCCTACCAACCTTCGCATAAACCAAATCATCCGCCGACATTTCCACCACCAGGGATATATTTCCCTCCCCACCCCTTTCCGCCTTCCGCAAAGACCGTTCCCTCCGTGACTACCTGGTCAGGTCCACGCCCCCCCTACAACCCACCCCATTCTGGCACCTTCCCCTGCCACCGCAGGAACTGCAAACCTGTGCCCACACCTCCTCCCTCACCTCCATCCAAGGCCCTAAAGGAGCCTTCCACATCCATCAAAGTTCTACCTGCACATCCACTAATATCATCTATTGTATCCGTTGCTCCCGATGCGGTCTCCTCTACAATGGGGA
>NC_057734.1:25174381-25194297 GCF_004010195.1 Chiloscyllium plagiosum | reverse complement strand
ATGCTACTTTCTCCCCACCCCCACCCTCCTCTAGCTTATCTCTCCACCCTTCAGGCTCTCTGCCTTTATTCCTGATGAAGGGCTTTTGCCCGAAACGTCGATTTTACTGCTCCTCGGATGCTGCCTGAACTGTTGTGCTCTTCCAGCACCACTGATCCAGAGTATAATTTTGGAACTTGTGGTAGCTTTGATGTACCACACTGCCAAAGAAAAATCTTCAGCTACTAGATCAACGACATTCCTATCATCATTTTATTTAGAAGTAAGACAGTGTTCATAACTCTTCTGATAATTAGACTGTGCTAGTATTAGGATCTGGATAATAAACAGGTGATAAATAGCAAAAACATTTGTAGCACACAAGTGCCAGGTCATGATCTACTCCATTAAATATACAAGTTAGTTATAACCTTCAGTGGCATAACCGCAACCGACCCTGTACCATCATCATCTTGGATGTAATAACTGATTAAAACCTTCACTGGACCAGCCACACAAACAACATAATAAGCCAACCAGAGGCAGGCAGAGATTGGGTCCTTTGAGCTGAAAGGCTCACTTCCAGAAGCTGCTTAATCATTGGCAACATTTATGTTGAGTGTCAGCCAACACCATAAAGGTCAACACCATTCAAAATGAAACAAAGTTTAAAATCACACAACTTTGTACACCCCAGTACAACACCGGCATCTCCAAATCAAAATTAAACAGGTCACTTAATTGGCTCTTGTGGTACTTTACACAATGTTTTGACTCCTGCACATTTTGAGTCCAATGCGTAATTTTTGTATTTAACCCAATTTCTAATCAACTTGTTTAGAGGTATAATTACATACCTTTAGAGCAGGTGGCACTTGAATCTGGGCCTCTTCGTCCAGAGTTAGGGACAGTATAACTGCACAATAAGAGTGCCTGAGTCCAATGTAATTTTATTAACTATTTTTCTAATCAATCTGTTCAGAGATGTATGGGCCTGCTTTAGTTTTTTTGGACACTAACACTTAACACTGCACCACAAGAGCCACCTTCTGGGTCTGCTTTGTTTATGTATTTGCCCAGCTATTTACTCAACTCCAATGTTTCTGATATCTTTCCAGCTGCAAACTTATGTGAGGTTTTAATTTTTTAAAAAATTTAACATAGATTTCTAAACAACTTCTTTAGAGATGTTATGACTCACCTCTAAAGCAAGTGGAACTTGCTCATCAGGCCTCCCAGTCAAGGGATAAGGATACTATCATAGCACCACAAGGGGACCCAGAGTCCGATGTGTATTTTTTAAATTTAATTTCACACCTCTGGGGCAGGTGAGACTTGAATCCAGGCCTCCGGATCCAGAGGTAGAGACACAAGTTTCCCTTGTTAACCTATTTTGTAAATCAGCATGTTCAGAGTTGTAATTACACACCTCTACAGGAGGTGAGACTCTAATCTGGGTCTCTCGGACCAGCGGTAGGGACACTACCACTCAACCACAGTAGGGGCCCAGTTGAGTCCAACGTGTACTGTAATAACTCAACTATTTAACCCATAAGTTCTTCCTTTGCAATCTCTAGTACTGATAAGGACATGACCAGTTCTGTCCTGACAATGCCATGACCAGCTCTGTCCTGACAATGCCATGACAAGCTCTGTTCTGACAACACCATGACCACTAAATCTCTCTCACCACCCTGTTTTGCAGTTCTTTAATTGTCATGGATTAGTATCCTGAAATTTTTTTACCCTTTATAGGCGTATCATTATGCATTGCTTCAGTCTGTAATGCAAAGCCCTCTGTGGACTTTTTAGGACATGGTGGAATAAACAATAATTGATTACTTTATTGCTCAGACCCAGAATATTTTTGTGAACAATCTTAATGACATTTGACAATCTGCTAAAGCATGGCAGATGGGCCAGTTCTGTCTTTAGCAGCACTATCCAGTGTATGGTCTAAGTATCAATTTAGAGTGGAATACTGGCTGAGTTCTCCCCTTTGTCTTTACCTGTGCAACCAAGGTGAGGGATTTCAACAGGAATAAATTGCTGTTAAAAGCATTAGAAATCAGATGTTAATTAGATTTCTTCTATTTAATGAATTAGTGCATTCTACCTACAATACTTTGCTGTTACCTTGATACATATTTAGAATAATCCATCAGTATTAAGTTTTCTCCAATATATTGTTCACATAACATTAAACTAATTACATTCATGTCATTTGATTTTACTTTCTATCTATATTTTAAAGTAATTTTCCAAAATTCCATATGATTACTCCTTGAACTATTTTTTGGTCTATTCTTATAACTCACCCCATCACTTTTTGGATTTAGTTCTACTCATGTGTCTCATAACATGTGAAAGTGAACACAACACTTTAAGTTGAGGAATACTAGTATATCATTGCCATACTTAACTTGCATAATGTTCTTCTTCTTCAGTTTGCAATAAAGTCACTGACCAGTGCCTAACCTATTTCAAACGTTGTGGTAATATCTGCCGAATAGACCTCCGTTACTGCAAACAGGTAACAAAAGAAGGTTGTGAACAATTCATAGCAGAAATGTCTGTTATTGTTCAGTTCAATTTGTCAGAGGAAAAACTCTTACAAAAACTCAGTTAACTAAGCAAGAGGAAGAACTGGAACCATACAACAGGATGTTTAATTTCTTCTGAGATTTAATTACACCCAGATTCTGCTCATGTTACTGGCATCAGACAAAAGGATAAGGATGAACTGTGGAGAGGACAAAAGCTGCTCATCCTAACAAAAACTTTTCCACATCTGAAAAATCAGTCCAAAATTCAAATTTATTTCCTAAGTTTTAATAATGTTATAAAAGGACACTGACGCACAAGTGTTTGTATTTGTATAAACCTAAATGGCAAGAAAAAAAATGAAAAAAACTAACTTTTTTGTGCACGTTTTACAACTAAAGCATGTGCAGTGTAAATTTTAATTTGTTCAGTTCTTTTAAAAAGAGTCTTAAAACAAGCATCTTTGACCACACATTTTGACCATGTTATAAATATTGTTGTTTTGTTAAACTCTACATATCATACATTATGCAGAAATATTTTTGTACAGAAATTACTTTATTGAGAGTAGTGGGGAAATTTCAATAATTCCAATGTAACATTATTACTTATATACAATTGAATTCCAATTTATTTCAATTTCCCTGTTTGTTACTTGTGATTTAATCTCTGTAAAGTTTCACATGTTCTATGTGGAATGATCTTTGTGATGTTTGTATGTGCCATCATCGCCTGCCTTTAAGGCAAGCAGCTTAGCAGCAGTAATGATACCGTAAAGTAACGAGATATTGGTTTTCCCATTTGCTGTTTGTCATTGCTGAATTTGTATAAAACCTGTCTTGAAAGCTGTGTACGGAACTATTGTTAGATTCACAGGGGAACAATACTCAAGGTGCTGTACAACACAACTTTTTTTAAATACTTCTCTAAATGAAAATGATCGTTTTCACAGAGAAAACAATGGTTTCCACCCCATTTTGTCTTTTGAGTTTGTTATGCATGTAAATAAGATGCAAATTAAGGATAGGGGAAGACAAGAATTAATTTTGTGTTCGTTACAATTTATGCCCAGTGCTACAATTCAAATTGCCTTAAATCTTAGCCCTTGATCAGGTTGTCCTTTGTATAGCTTCGGTTATTGAGATTAACTTTAAACTCACAAGAGATTTCTTAGACTTCCGTTCAGTAAAGAATACTGTACAAGTCGGAGAAAATGCATTACTGATAGAGTGGAATAGCAAAGACCAAAGGAGAATGATATCTGTATGCGGTGAGCACGTGGATAAATTAATACTTTAAGAAGTTCTCTTCCCTTCTCTCTGCTTCCCAAAAACTATCCAACAAAGAAAACAGAACATTGATGGGAAGGTTTCTGAAAAATAAATAGTGTATTACATTAGTAGAGCAGGAGATGCAGTCAGTTTCTCAAAGTATACACCAGTGATTTTCAAAAATAATAGAAATGAAATTGTAAAAGGAGGTGGGGTTGGCTGTCAAGAAAAGTAGAACCAGGACTCAAAAGTTGATCTTTTATCATTAAGGGTAATGCATTGGCAATTAAATACATTAATTGCTATGGTGCAAACTTTACTAAGTTTCATCAGCTGTTGTGCCAGTGAAAACCTAACATAAATGGCAACAGGTTTTACCATGTTTACCACCTTGTAATGTACTAAGCTTCCTTTGTTTGCTAAATGTTCAAGAGGCAGTTCTGCCTGAAAGTGAGAAACATTTGGTGTGCCTGCCTATCTGATTTTTGCAGAGAAGTTGCACATATGGAGAGGAAGCACAGACCCACCTTGGACTTTGTCCATAAGGAGTCAGCAGTCAGAACATAGAACTAAATACTCTGCTGTTTATGCCAAGAAAGTGCTTTTGTTGCAGTTTATAACCTGCAAGAGATATTAAAACCCACAAAAACTTAAGTATTTATCTTAAAGTGGGGGAAGTAAAATGAAAAGTTATTCATAAATCTATTTCTAGTTCTGCAGTAGAAGGGGTAATATGCTAGGGGAGTACAAGGCAGTGATAGTTCAGTGATGAGTGTAGTTTGTATTACCAGGCCCCTTGTTTGTTTTTTCCTGATATCAACAGCTAGGATATCTCTCCTGTCTATGTATGGTTTACTGTTTTCCCTAGGTGGAATACAAATAAGGTAATCATCTTCCAATTTGCATCATATAGTTTGTTATTATTACTTTGCCTCCTAGCCAGTGTTCCTCTGCTCTCTTTCTTATAGTTGCTCATCCCTTTCACTGAAGACTCACTTGTACGCTGGTAGCAAGTGCCCATAAGACTACTTACCAAACTGGACACTGAAGAAGTCACTTGTATTTTTAAAAGGCACAGTGTTCTTATGAAAATTCTGTTAAGTTGTTAATGAGTCCATAGGCCAGTGTAATCAATCCAGTTAGAAATAATAAATACCACAGATTTGACAATGTTTTTAATGTAAAATTGCATAATAGCTGTTTCAACTCCTTTTAAGTATTTAGGCTTCATTTAGACTCAGGCAACTCTGTACAACGTAGGAGGACAAAAGAAAGGAGGAACAGAATAAAGTGGAATGAAAAAATATTCATTATTTCTACAAAAAAACTCAAAGCACATGTCAGGATCAGAAACATTTTTGCAAAGTTATATTGATTTTACTAATTTGTCAAATTGACTGAATTGCTATTCCAATAAATTCTTTATTAGGCAATGAACTTTAAAAACATACAAAAAGTACAGAAATCAAAAATGAGAAACCAAGATAGTTAGTAGTAAATGTAAGATTGCTCGTGAGGTTTCCTTTCTGTTCTCATTGGACACTGCTAGATGCTCAATTCATATTGAGAGCAAGTCTGCAGGCTAGTTAATGACTACTCTATCCCACATGAATCCACTAAATGGCAAATGTTTTAGGAGACTTATAAAATTGATATGAAAAGTTTAAAATAGAATCTTTGCTTTTTCCCCCCCCCCCCCACAGCATATCCTTCATAGAGTCTCAGACTTAGTGCTGATAAATGTTATAATTCAGTAATTTTTTTTTGCACCTTAACATAGTTTAACTCTGATCTCCTTAAGGCTCCCAGTAATAAGTAATGATAACTTAGTAAATTAAAAGAAATTCCATTCCTCCAAACTATCCAAAATGGCTACAACAAATTACAGTCATTGATATGGGCATAAAATGTTTCTCCATCAAGTTTCATCTAACAACAGGAAAAGCCATATTCTCTTCATTCAAACACCTCCCAAATTTAAGACTTAAAGACATGTACTGCCCGTACAACATATTGTCGACAAATAGGGCATTCATTCATGCGCTTTCCACATTTCGTGCAAGTGACCATGTGACCACATTCGAGGAGAACACAATCGATCACTGCATCCATACAGATCCTGCAGAGATTCTCGTCACTGCTGAACTGCAGCTGTTCTTCAACTGGAAAAATGTAGAATCACGGTTGGGGAGGGGGGGGAGAGAGGAGAAGAAAAACTGGTTAACTAATGAAAAAAAACCT
Source organism: Chiloscyllium plagiosum (assembly GCF_004010195.1). NCBI lineage: Eukaryota > Metazoa > Chordata > Chondrichthyes > Orectolobiformes > Hemiscylliidae > Chiloscyllium > Chiloscyllium plagiosum. The sequence goes on along the minus strand of NC_057734.1, from coordinate 25,188,262 downwards.
ATCAAGCATAGTTTTGGTAGTAAACTAAACTTCAATATTAATATTGAGGCACCTATAGAATGCAAAATTGCATAATAGCTGTGCTTGCCATGACCAGATTATTGCTACTCCCTAATCCATACCATGCATTGTTATGAAGAACCAGCTAAAAGAATGGAATGGTAGAACTTTAAAAATGAAACATGCTATTGTACTGTTATTGAATTAAGCAGAACAAGTATCAACTTAATTTGTGATGATCAGTGTCAAGTTATCAGCCAGTGTAGAACATTTTGTTAGCATTGAAGGAGCCACCCTCAAAAGATCAACTTGTTTGCTTTTTGCATTGACTGACAGCTTACAAATATTCTTGCTTTTCTCAATTCAAATTGTACTTTTTGAAGATTAATATTTTGCCAAACACTAACTGAAATACCTCAAAAGTGTTTCCTCTTCATATCGTAAAGGTTTAGATTCAATAGTTCAGAGAAAACAAGAAGGGTTCATGTAACTATTCAATAGTATTACTTTGAAAACTCTAACATTACTAATCCTGAGTGCTTGACATGACATGTGTTATCCAAACACAACCAATTGCAGTCTTATTACTTTGAGAATTTTCATTTTGAATGAGGCAGAATGTATGGGTCACTTCCTGCTGAGCTGCAGTCTCATTGTTTTTAGAGGCAAGTTTGCTATTAGAGTTGTGCCCAACTAGGGGATTACAGGAGCATAGAGTAATAATTTTACTTATAAAATGTATCCTCTATATACACACACCATCTTAAATGGGTCATCAGTGTTAAGTTATAACAGGTGACCACCCAAGAACTGAAAACTTATTCTAATTAATATTAAAGTTAGAAACTTTCAATTCTACTAAAATGATTACTAATGGGCAAGTTAATTGAATTTACAGAGTAAAACTTTCCGTTTCTTATTGCTTGATCAGGACTTCCCAACATGGGAATTGGTCCCTAAGTAAGTATGCCAACAACTAAGTCATTGCAATTTCACCACACCCACCAAGCTCATCTGCCCCTGCTCACCCACTATTCCTTATTTTCGGTCCTCAGGCATTATAATAGCTTAACCCTTGAAACATTTGAAAAGTATGGAGAAAAACGTTTGGCAAGTATTGTTTTTTGTATAAAACATGCCATATATTTTGAAAGATGTTTTTGATAACTTTGAATGAGATCTCAATTGTACATGATGATTAGAAGGAAAGTATTTGAAAGTCCTGCCCAATCTTATTAAAAGAAACCTTCTGCAGAACATTGGTAGTATGAAAAAAGTTGCTCATAGAGACTTTAAGTATAATATGCAGAATATTCTGTTATGCAAGTGTAGAAGAAAATAAGGCAATGGTTTCCAACAGGCCTAAATGTGAATACTTAAGCTTATGGCTCCATGGAAAGATTTATCTCCTAGGTAAAAACAATGACTGCAGATGCTGGAAACCAGAGTCTAGACTAGAGTGATGCTGGAAAAACACAGCAGGTCAGGCAGCATCCGAGGAGCAATAAAATCGACGTTTCAGGCGAAAGCCCTTCATCAGGAATACAGGCAGAGAGCCTGAAGGGTGGTCAAGTTTCCCTACATCTCAGGGCACCAGAGTAGGTCCAACAATATCACATGTAGATGTTCTTTTTTATTATAGCAGCCCAGCAGAGAGAAACTTAACGGCAGTATCTCAAAACAGTAAGAACATGGACTTTTTACTAAAAAACATGTTGATTCGGCAAACTGTTAAATGGAAATAATTTCATCAGAATCTCTTCTGCAGACTCAACCCTACACCTCTTAACTGCAAAATACTTTATTTTCAACTTAGAAAAAGCCCAAGAAAAGTTGACAACTTACCAGCAGCTACAGCTGGGTTATTTCCATTTTCCACTGCAACAGAAACATTTTAAAAGTCACTACTTGTTGAATTAAATGAATAAATTTCTAATAAAACATTTGAGATAAACTTACAGAACTTGCGATTTTCTTCTGTTTCTTTGAATAATCTCTTCACTCTTTCCACTAATTCCCACTTTTCACAACACCCTGAAAAGCTGACAAAGTTGCGTGCCAGTATTTCCTTCAGCTGACGAACGGTCAATGCTTCAATATCTTCAGTACTGGATAGGTCTGACAACGAGGCTCTTGTTTTTTTGGGTGGAATGATTTCATTTGCCTGCAAAAAAGTTGCACAATAATGCTAATATATTGGTTTTATGATTAATACAATGTAAAAATGACATCTGTTTTCAATATTATTGTCCTTTAATTGGGATTTAGATCACAATTGTCCAATCTCATTAACACAGTAATTTTCATTTGGCACTGGACTTAAACTGCAGTTTCAAAGTGGTGTGTTATCACACAGCTCTCTACCCCCTGGTTATTCCCACAACTTTCTTAAAAGTGTGATTGAAGTAAAGTTCCCTACCAGGGATAAACAAATGGAAATATTGTTTCTAATACAAGTGAGAGTGGGTCATTTTTATTCTGCATTAGCATTATCTGTATGCAACACAGCTTGACAGCAGAAACATTGAGTGAGGTAGGCGTGACTGTGGGGGAATTCATTCAAATGATAACAATGCCTGCAAAAACAGAAAATGGATTTACAATATTTCAATTGCATTGCCAAGGTCTTTTCTTAAAAGTAAAAGCACCAGTTTGTGATTTCATCTTCTGCAGGAAGATTTTTGGCTGGGAGCAAACTGATTACTAGACAGTTCACCATAAAGTGCAGGAAAGGCACCAATGGCCCACTATATCAGTTTTTGTTCAGCTTGCTTGTCCATAAGCAGGAAACACTCCCTCCATGAAGCACCCGGTTCTCAACTGGTACAGCTGACGTCAGACACACAGTATACACCTTTGCTGCCTAAGAGGAGACCATGAGAAATTGAGATTTAATTTTGTGAACCTTCTGAAGTGAGAAAGGTGGATCCAAGACTAGAATGGGCAATACAAAAGCATGAAAATCAAGTGAACTGCCAGATAAGGTTTAAGGATATATCAATAGAGACGCAGTACCAGACATTTGAAGAAATATTTCAGAATATACAATACATCCATGCATTCCAACAAGAACAATTCAAGGGGATGACCCATCATCTGTGGTTAATCACAGAAAAGTTCAAGATGGTATCAAACTTCAAAACACAATCTGACTAATGAGTGAAAAAATCAAATTTAGCTAGAAAAAATTAGATGGAAACATTTTCTGCAGATGATTAAGGAAAAGAGCTAATCAAGTGAACAGACATTCTCAAAGTTTAATCTAAGAAATAAAATGGAAAATAGGAGTTATCAGACCAGCTACGGTCATGACCCGTGTCATTATCTACACATTAGTAGAGCCAGGAAAGAGTTTCTGCCATGAGACCATATTCACAAGAATGGTCCCAGGAATGAACATCTTAACCGTTTGAGAACTCTGGATCTATACTTGATGGAGTTTAGAAGGAAGGGGGGGGGGATCTAATTGAAACTTAGAATACTGAATGGCCTGGATAGAGTGCATGTTCAGCAGATGCTTCCATTGGTAGGAGAAATTAGGACCCGAGTGGCTCACTTTAGAGTAAAGGGAAGACCTTTCAGAATGGAGATGAGGAGAAACTTCTTCAGCCAGAGTGTTGAATATATGGCATTCACTGCCATAGAGGGCTCTGGAGGCCAGATCATTGAGTATATTTAAGACAGAAATAGATAGGTTGTTGTTTGTAAAGGGGATCAAAAGTTAGAGGGAGGAAGTGAGAAAATGGGATTAAGAAACTTATCAGCCCTGATTGGCGGAGCTGACTCAGTGGGCTGAATGGCCTAATTTCTGCTCCTACGGTCTTATAGGACATCAGGTGTTGAATTAAAAAACAGAACCTCAAAAGTACTAATCTCCAGATTACTGCCAGAGTCTCGTGCAAATTGACAAAGGACAAATAAGATTACAGATGTGTGGGTAAGTGGGTTCTGGTTCATGGAGCAGTGGCATAACAGACCACATCTCAAATACTGTGATGAGTATTTGTGTCCTTATTCAAGATGTAAATACAATGAAGGTCATTCAGACAAGGTTTACTAGATTGATACTTGGAGTGGGTTGGCTATTGAGAAAAAAAAACTGGAAATGCTGGGCTTTCCGAAATTCAGAAGAACAATGCGTGATTTGATTGGAATTTCTAAGATAGTCTTAAAGTGGGCATGGAAGAATGCTTATTCTTGCAGTCAAATCCAGACTAGGGGACACTTTTTAAAATTAGGGGTCATCATTCTTGGACAGAAATGGTCCAAGAGATGGACAGAGGGTTGCATGACTTTTGAACTCTGGCGACAGCAGTGGATGTGGGGTCATTGGATATTTTTAAGACAGAGGTAGGTAAGGGAATCAAAATTTATTGGGGATAGATGAGAATGTGGAATTCTGAATACAAACATATCAGCCAGGATCTTATTGAAGCAGGCTTGAACCTCAAAATGGCCTACTTCCACTCCTAAGTTGGAAGGTGTGTGATGGCTGGATAAAGTGTTAGGTTATATGCTTCACAAACAGGTCAAGTAGGTGAATGAACATACAGTAAAACTGAGAAAAAAATGAGATTGTAATTTAAAATGCTTAGTTCAAGTATTTCAGTTCAGATCTTCACAGGTTCTCAAACCAATAGTGACTTGGAACAGACTGAAGAATCATATCATCCAGGAATGATGTTCTATCTTTGATGGCTCTGGCTTGGATGAAGAAATGGGCACGTTTGCAAATAGGGTTGAATCCAGTATTTATTTATAGTCATTTTGGCAGACAACTTTGCAGCTAGAGGCTTCATTTGAGCTACTTATAATCTAAGTTTTCAGCCACCAGATAAACTGCAACAGTTCAACTCAAAGCAAAGTAAGTGAACTTCTATTGCAATGCATGGCACAAGTTAACAAGAGAGAAACCTTTTTATTTATTTGATATATGATGGAATGAGAGCAGAATTGTTCAAGTAAATAAAATGTTTTCTACTGAAATTAATTTTTTAATACTTGTCCTACATTAAATCAGCTGCTATACTAACTGCTGTATACATACTGCCACAAGTAAAGGTTGAAGAAGCTCTGGATGTGCTGTACTCCACCACTAACACCTTGGAGACCGAACACACCGAGACCCTGTTTAATGTAACTGGCGACTTCAATCAAGCCAATCTAAGGAAGGTGTAGCCCAAGTTCCAGCAGAACATTACCTGCCCCACCAGGGGTCCGAACATTTTAGACCACTGCTACACCACTGTGAATAGTGCCTGGCGCTCCATCCCCCACCCTCATTTCGGGAATTCCAACCACAATGCCGCGTTTCTTCTCCCAGCTTACAGGCAAAAACTCAAGCAGGAGACCCCCTTGCTGATACATGTCCAGTGCTGGTCGGAGGATCAACTCTGGTGCTGACTGGAATCGACTGACTGGGCCATGTTCAAACAGTCTGCAGGTACCTTGCTCAAGTATGCCACCACCGTCACAGACTTTATCAGCAAGTGTGTAGAAGACTGCATAGAGAGGAAGTCAATCTGGGTGTTCCCCAACAGGAAACCCTGGATGAAACAGGCCATACAGAACCTGCTAAAAACCAAGCATGAAGCCTTCAGATCAGGAGACCCACTCAAATATAAGGAATCTAAGTATGACCTTCGCAGAGCCATTAAGACAGCCAAGGACCAATACTGATCCAAACTAGAGACCCAGATGGACACCCAGCGACTATGGCAAGGACTGAATGATATCACAGGTTCTAAAAAGAGACAGTGCAAGATAGCAGACTATGACATATCCCTTCCAAATCAACACCTGCTATGTTCACTTTGAGCAGAATTTCGGTGGAGAGGTAACACCTATTCTGACAAGTCCTGCTGAATCTATCCCAACAGTCACTATCAGAGGGCAGATTAGTTTTCCTTCATGTGAATCCAAGGAAAACAATGGGACCAGACAGAAGCTGTGCACTCAGAGCACGTGCAGATCAACTGGCAGAGGTCTTCTGAGACATCTTCAACCTCTCCCTGTGCCGGTTTCAAAAGGGCCAACATCATCCCTGTGCCTAAGAGGCTCATGCAGCATGACCACCACCCAGTGGCCCTAACTTTGGTGGTCATGAAGTGCTTTGAAAGGCTGGTCATGGCATTAATCAACTCCAGCCTCCCCACTACTCTTGACTCCTCCAATTTGCCTATCGGACCAACAGATCCACGTCAGATGTCACATCACTTGCCCTTCACTCCACCATAGAACATATTGACATCAAGAACAGCTACATAAGAATCCTACTCAGCCTTCAACACTATTATTCCCTCGAGACTAATTACTTAACAGTGATCTCAGACTAAGCCCCACTCTCTGCAACTGGATCCTCAGTTTCCTGACCCACAGACCACGATTAGTGAAGACTGGGACCAATATTTCATCCTCACTAACACTCAAACCCCCCAGGGATGCGAACTCAGCCCCTACTGTACTCACTGTATACCCATGACTGCATTGCCAAATACCAGACTAATGCCATTTACAAGTTTGCTAATGACACCACCATAGTTGATCGAATCTCAGATGGCAATGAAAGAGTACAGATGGGAGGTGGAAGACCTGGGGAAAATGGTGCACTGAGAACAACCTAGCTCTCAATGCTGGCAAAACCAACAAATTCTTTATTGACTAATGCCCACCCACACATTAACAGCAGAGAGGTGGAACAAGTGGGAGTGGTCATCCACACATGCTTTCTTGGACTCTTCATGTGGATGCACTGGTTACAAAGGCCCAACAACTTTTCTTCCTCAGGCAGCTGAAGAAATTTGGCATGACGGCGAATACCTTTGCCAATGTTTATAGTTGCGCAAGAGAGCATTCTACCTGAATGGATCACTATCTGGTATAGCAACTGTACCATTCAAGATCAGAGACAGTTACAGAGAGTGGTGAACTCGGCCTGGACAATCACAAAGGCCAATCTCCCGTCTATAGAATCCATCTATCAGACCCGCTGTCAAGGAAAGGCCACCAGCATTCTCAAAGATCCATCCCACCGTGGCAATGTTTTTCTACAACCTCTACCATCAGGGAAAAGGTACAGAAGCCTGAACACATGTACCAGCCGGTTTCATAGCAGTTTTTACCCTACTGAATGGACTCACAAACTCTTAACATTCGCCTGAACCTGTGTTTTTGTTTTTTCCGCTGTTTACCTATTATTATTTACTTATCTATGCTACGTAACTATGATCTGTCTGTATTGCTCGCAAGACAAAGCTTTTCACTGTGCCTTGGCACATGTGACAATAAATTCAATTCAATTCAATTACTATTATGATGGCATATAGTCTAAGCCTCATTCATATATAAAGGTAAAGTCACATCAGAGAGACATGATTGGTGATGATTTAACAGGAGGGTCACCATGCTCCCAGCAAGGGGAGAGGTTAGGAAGAAGAGAGTCTTTCATTGTATCCTCAGCCAGTGCAAGAATTGAACCCATGCCATTGGCATCACTCTGCATGGCAAACCAGTGGGCCAGCCAACCAAGGTGCTTAGCTGGGCAACTAAAGTCATTGCATTTCTTTTGATCCAGCCTGAGGTGACTTACAAAAGTGCCCATGGATGCTGATCCCCAATGATTGCAAAAATCTTACACTTACATATTCCTGATGTTGTGATACAGATCCACTATTCATTGGAGATGCTGCCTCTTCCCTTCCCTGTTTAAAAATGTGGATAAGAAATTAAATTGCCATATGTTTAAGTAATTCCTAACAATTTAATTCCTAGAACAATTTAACCAGTATTTCTGCAGTTTTCTCATGAATTAAACAAAAATTATTATACAATCGATAAGTCACCATATGTAAATTTGGCAAGTAATGAGAGACCAGTTGGAGGAGACAGTCTGATAACAGTTTCAACTGCTGTGAAGAACCAGATGGTTTTAAAAGTTTGATTTTTAAACTCCAAAGGATTAGCCATGTGATGACTGCACAAATGTTACCAGCTGATAGCTTGAAAATAGTGAGCGAAAGTTTATTATACGTGATCAGAGAGGAATGCAGTTATGGCATATGAAAATGTATAGTCAGTTCACATTACGAATTATGATTCTAATACAATGTAAATACAGTAAATTCTCTATCTGCAAGTAAGTAGTAATAACAATCAACATCTAGTGGCATAGACCATTTTTAAACGTACTCCACACACAAATTTAATCAGTCACAGGGGTTTTCAAGAACGGAACCCTTGTGGATGCAGAAGAATTACCATACAATAGAATATACATATACTGATCTAGCAGTAGCACAAGAGGCAGGCATATGAGTTATTCACAAATGTCTATTATCACCATTCAGCAAATATTAATTCTTTTGTTTATATTACTTCTTTTGGGGATTAGCGTGTGTATCCTTAGGCAGTACCTTCTAAATGTATCAGTATTTCCATTGAGGAGGATTTATTCAGGGCAACAGATACATAGGAGCACCATGACTAGCAAATTCACCTCCAAGTCTCTTACCATTCTGATTTGGAAACAGATTACCATTCCTTCAGTTTTGCTGGATCAAAACCCTGGAACTCCCTTTCTAGCAGCATTGTGGGCCTACCTACACCAAATGGAACTGCAACTGTTCAAGAGCTAGAGATGGACATTAATGCTGGCCCAGCCAGCAATGCTCGCATCCCATGAATGAAAAATAAAGTACAATTTCACTAGAATCCTTCATCAAGTAAAGTTACCATAGTCCAAGATGGCCACAGGACTGGTTTTCCATTAGAGACACACTGATGCTGCTTTAACCCAAGATTCGCATTGCTTCAGGTAAGGTTGACCTTACTCGTTATGGTGTTTGTAGTTCAGTAGAACCATAAACAGAAGAGATAGATGGAGAGTAAACTAGAACAGGGAATAATTCATTGTGCATCCTCTCAACTTCACAGTCAGTTTTAGAGTGCCTCCCTTAGCTTCCACTCTGAAAAGGGATAGCATACATCTAACTACAATACATAACAATAGTAAACTCAGCCGATACAGGAAATGATCCCATGCTATTAGCATCACTCTGATTTGCAAACCAGCCAACTGAGCTAACCCCCCCAATCAAGTAACAAAGAATCTACACCTGCAAATACTCTGCAAGGAATTAGAAGAATCATAGGAAATGCTGGAAACTCCTTCGTAAATCTGGCAGTCCGTGGAGAGAGAAACAGTTAACTTTCCAGAAATTTTCTATTTGGAGCAAGCTTGAGGCACAAGTGAGTATTTGTTTGCCTCCATGGATTTGCACTTAACAATAAATATACGGGTGGAACCTTCAGTATGGTAGGGTATCCTTAACAGAAAAAATTAAAATCTCTCCATCTAAAAATATAATTTGGCTCATCGACATGAAAGTTACACTCAGACAAAGCATTTCAGTAAATAATGAGTTTGAAATTGTAATCTCAAAAGAAAATTCCCCACATAAAGGGAAGCATGAGTTTGATTTACAGTGACAAAGTTAAGGTCGTGTTTGGGCTTCAAAATTGACTCTCTTCATAGAAACTGCCAGACTTGCTGAGTTTCTCCCGTATCTTTTGTATTTGTTACTAATTCAAGAATCCACTATGTATTATGCTTTAATTCCAGAATTAACTTTTTAAAAATCAATGAAATTAAAATAGCCAGACCAGTTTTAACATCATGATGTAATAACTAAAGTTATTTGTAGGATTTGCCACTTCCTTCAATACTGAATTAATTGTTTCAACCAGCTGTCATTGTATTTGTTGTGATACTTTAAAAGGACATTGCTAGAAAGATCCTCATTGGAAAAGAAAATTCAAAATTAATTTCATATTAGTACTCAATTTTAACATTCATACAAAGTGACATTTCATTTGCATTAAGTCTCAAAAAGTTACCTTCTCAACTAAAGTTATTTGAGCATCACAAAAAAAACTAGACGTTTGCTGACCGAAATGGCTTGTGACTTAGTTACTGAGCACTTTGCACAGATCTTCTATGTCTAATAATGTAGAAACCCATTATATCACAGATGCATAGGTCTACAAATTCTACAGAATTTTTATGCACTACTTTCTCTAAGGAACACTTCTACAAATAAATCAAAATACTCAGCTGCATTTATCTGAATGCATATAAAGTTTCGAGTCTCAAATACACAAAAAACTTTTTGTTGGGGTAAGTCGTCAGTAGAGTACATTTTCTATTGTAAACCAAGCAGGGTGCAATATGAATTCAACTAACTTACAGTAGGGATTTTTGTGTAAACAAATTGTCCAGTTCATTGAATTTTTCTGTTATTACGGAGTTAGAAGGGGTGAACGGATTCTGTTCTTTGTTCTGCTAGTCTGACAAAGTGAATTTAAAAAGGGAAGTTATATTGCTAATTATACATGTATCAGATTATATGTTACTCAGTATTAGAAACAAGTAAGCCAGGTTCCTTAAGTAAAGACTAAAAAGTTAGTTTACTGCAACCAAAAAAACTTCACATTTTTGCTCCAGTTATCAGTGAATTGTCCAAATGTTGGTGCACGGCTGAAGTTGCTTTCCAGTCTAAATGCTGGGCAGTTACTGTTGGTTTGGAATTCTCCCTTAAGAACTCCACTTGCAGTGATAAGGCCTTCCAGTGACTTTTCAACCCTCACTTCGTTGAGAGGAATTTCAGGAGAAAGGGAGGGGGGGAGACAGCTGTTGATTTTTTGGGCAAGTTGTCTGATTGTTGTGTTAAAATCCATCAGCAAATGACACTATACTCAAATAGTGTCATTTGCCTGTCTCAGAAAGTATTGCAGACCGAGCCACTCCAGTCAAAGACTTTGTGTTCTTCGTAAATGCAGTATTTTCCCCATTGCGGTCAGCCAGTCATTCCAAAAACTCCAAGATGTAGATATATATCTAATGATATTTTAATTAATATTCAGATAAAAATTTCATAACACTACGATTACGAGTAAGATTAGTGAACATAACTTGCATTAGCCTTAGTCTAGTAAACAGACAGGCAATTTCCCAGACACTACCATCACTGGGTATATCAAACTGCCAGGGCAGACCCATCCTAAAGTAATAGTACAGTGATACACAGTCAGCAGAAGAACAAAAAGTGCAGGAAGACATGTCACAAACAGCACAAGACATCCCTAAAAATGTTGTCAAACTGGCAGGGCTGTGCCACAGGATTACGTGCATGCCAAATAGCATGCAACAGACAGAACTAAGTAATACAACAATCAAAAGACTAGATTATAAGCTCTACAGTCTGGCCACATCCAGTGATGAATTGTAGTAGGCAATGGGTGGAATCGTATAGGATTCAGTATTATGACAAGTGTGGCAGAACAGGGCTACAAGTATAGCTGTGCCCAACTCAGTATCAAGACGATCATACATCATCTTTATTGCTATTCACAAACATCACAGTGAGATTCTTGCTCGGCATTACTGAGACACCAATTGTTGGTCATTATTAATCATTAATCACCTGGGTGCGTGGCACAATGGCTCAGTAGTAAGCATCGCTGCCTCACAGTGACAGGATCCCGGGTTCGATTCCACCCTCAGGCGACAGTCTGCTTGGAATTTGCACATTGTGCCCATGTCTGCATGGGTTTCCTCCCACAGTCCAAACATATGCAGGTTAGGTAGATTGGCCATGCTAAATTGTCCACAAATGTGCAGACTAGGTGGATTAGCCATAGGAAATGCAGGGTTACAGCGATAGGGTCTGGGTCAGGATGGACCTGATGGGCCAAATGGCCTGCTTCCATACTGTAGAGATTCTATGATACCTTGTTAACATCACAACTAGCCTTATTAATATTCATTTTACAAAACTTAGCAACTAAGCTCAACATCAGGAATACTCAACAAGGAAACCAGAGAGCATTTTTGGCAAATGATCTCTTGCTTCAAATGATGTCCATGTTGGACACATTGCTGGCAAAATCTCAGAACACAATTCTCTGGCAACAGCCACAGGCACTCCTTTTCCATTGATGGTTGCATCTTACCAATCCAAGTCCATTCTGGCACTTTTACTCTGCACTTTCAATGTGCTCTGAAAGCATAGATTTGCAGTGCAGGGTATACCAACAATTTGCACTGAAAGGCTGCAGTAGTGACACTTTGTGCACAGGGGCACCCAACTTTCAGACTGGACTAGGGTACATCTCAATGTTGTTTGCTTGTTTTCTACGTGCTTAACTTGGTGCCCACCTGTTTGCCCACAGCATCCCTGCTTTGCCAATTAGCATACAACCAAACAGCTTGCATCCTCAGATTTTCAACATGCTCAGTACTTTGCTTCTTTTTAAAAAGAAAGTCATTTTAGAACTATCAATTTATTTGGAAGGAACATGATTAGTGTTGAGACTGCAGCAGTGTCAAGCCTCAGCTGTGTGAAATGAACTCCAAGTGATCTATTATTGGTATGTCCTTTCTAAGTTCAACTTGTAGAGGTAAAATTAGATTAGATCATTTAAGTCAGTAAAATGGCCTAATTAAAGGAAGTAGCTGCCTGATTATGGCTGTAGGATTCAAGCACCCGAATTTCTTGGTCGAAATGTCTTGCTGATAAAAATGGTTAAACAGATTCTCTGAGCAGATCTTTAAAAGCAAAAGAAGACACTATCCACGCAGTTCACAAGGAGCACAGTTTGTGTAGGGACTGCTGTGTGGGACCTTAACTAAGGGAATTACCAACCAACTACTATTAGAAATTTGGTATCATGTATTTAGGAAGTACAGACAAAAAGGTAAAAGGTGGTGGTGATGCATTGCTGGTCAAAGAGGAAACGAATGCAATAATGATGGTTATTAGTTCTGATGTGGAATTTGCATGGATGGAGCTGAGAAACACCAAGGGACAAAACAACATTATTGAGGGGTGTATACAGACTTCAAACTTTGGGGTGATATTGGGAATGACATAAAACAAGAAATTAAGAGACGCATGCAATAAAAGGAACACAAGTAATATGAGTGACTCTAATCTGCATATAAATTGGGCAAATCAAATTAGTAACAATACTGTAGCGGAGTAGAGTCATAGAGATGTACAGCATGGAAACAGACCCTTCGGTCCAACCCGTCTATGCCGACCAGATATCCCAACCCAATCTAGTCCCACCTGCCAGCGCCCGGCCTATATCCCACCAAACCCTTCCTATTCATATACCCCTCCAAATGCCTCTTAAATGCTGCAACTGTACCAGCCTACACCACATCCTCTGGCAGCTCATTCCATACACGTACCACCCTGTGCGTGAAAACGTTGCCCCTTAGATCTCTTTTATATCATTCCCCTCTCACCCTAAACCTATGCCCTCTAGTTCTGGACTCTCCGACCCTAGGGAAGAGACTTTGTCTATTTATCCTATCCATGACCCTCATAATTTTGTACACCTCTATAAAGGTCACCTCACCTGCTGCTGGAGGACGAGCGGTTCCGGGACTCGTTTCGTCGCTTCTGGGCCGGCTGGAGAAGGAAGCGGGGAAGCTTCCCCTCCCTGAGGCTATGGTGGGACGTGGGCAAGGCTCACGTCCGCGTCTTCTGTCAGGAGTACGCGAGGGGGCCGACGAAGAGGCGGAAATCCAGGATCGGGGAGTTGGAGAGGGAGTTGCTCGACCTGGAGTCACGCCTCGGTCAGCCCGACGCGGACCCGGCCCTGCGCGGGGTGTACGAAGAGAAGAAGGCCGCGCACCGGGACCTGCAGCTCGTCGGGGCTCGGGGCGCGTACGTGAGGCCGCGGATCCAGCTCCTCCAGGACCTGGACCGCGGCTCCCCCTTCTTCTACTCGCTGGAAAAAAGGCGTGGCACCCGTCAGCAGCTCCTTGTGCTGCTGGCCGACGACGGGTCCCTCGTCTCGGATCCGGAGGGCATC
>NC_057734.1:25167364-25172053 GCF_004010195.1 Chiloscyllium plagiosum | reverse complement strand
GGCCCCTTGCATTGAAATAAATGCAGTTTAATTTATTAGTCATACCTTGTCCCTGCCTGCCATGGCTGTTTGACTCACTTCTGTTCTCAGCTGTACCCATCTCAGATCAATCTCTTTCCTCACTATCTCCCTGGGTCCCACCCTCCCACATTACTAGTTTAAATCCTCCCAAGCAGTTCTAGCAAATTTCCCTGCCGGTATATTAGCCCCCTTCCAATTTAGGTGCAATCCGTCCTTCTTGTACAGGTCACTTCTACCCCAAAAGAGATTCCAATGATCCAAAAATGTGAATCCTTGTCCCATACACCAGCTCCTGAGCCATGCATTCATCTGCTCTATCCTCCTATTCCTGCCCTCACTAGCTCGTAACACTGGGAGTAATCCAGATATTACTACCCTCGAGGACCTCCTTTTTAAATTTCTAATCTCTCTAATCTCCCTTCAGAGTCTCAACCCTTTCCCTTCCTATGTCATTGGTTCCAATGTGGACAATGACTTCCTGCTGGCCCCTCTCCCCGTGAGAACATTCTGCACCCCCTCAGATCCTGGCACCAGGGAAACAACACACCATTGTGCTTTTTCTCTGCTGGCCACAGAAACGTCTGTCTGTACCTCTGACTACAGAATTCCCTAACAAAATTGATCTCTTGGAAGCCGAAGTACCCCTCATTGTATTAGAGCCAGTCTCAACACCAGAAACTTGGCTGTTCGTGCTACGTTCCTCTGAGAATCCATCACTCCCAAAACAGCATACCTGTTTGAAATGGGTATATCCATAAAAGACTCCTGCTCTAGCCGCCTACCTCTCTTACTCTTCCTGGAGTTAACCCATCTACGTGACTGTATCTGAAACGTTCCCCCCTTTCTATAACTGCCATCCATCACATACTGTTGCTGTTGCAAATTCCTCATCACTTCTATCTGTCTCTCGAACCGATCCACTCGATTTGATAAGATTCGCATCCAACAGCATTTATGGCAGATGTAATCCGCAGTAACCCCTAAACTCTCTTTAAACTCCCACATCTGACCAGAAGTACATATCACTGCAAAGGCCATTTTTTGCTCCTTCACAAAGTTACAGACCCAGAAAATAACACCATCTTATTCTTCTACACTGTTCCAGGTTAAATTAATAGCTATGGCTTATATTTTAAGTTTAATCAAGAGACTTATCTCCAAAAACATATAAATCAAGAAAGAATCCACTGTACCCACTACTGCAGCCTCTCTCTTGGACAGACTTAAAACAACAATGAACTTATCTGATTCTGTGCTGTGAACTTCACCCAACAGTTCCTCCAAGATTAATTGTGAATTTCACTGTTTGTTAATTTTCCCAGATGCACTCCGATGTCCAGCAATACACGAATTCAAACAGCAAAGGCAGTAACTGTGCAGGTTCTCTCTCTCTCCTGCACTGTCCTCACCATGTGCTTCCTTTGTCTGCTCTTCTCCCTTTTAAACTGCTATTGTTTTGACTTTTTTTTCCCAAAGTTCCAAAACAATGCAACAGCATATAAAACAGTAATTGCTGCTCCTGGAATTCAAGGAAATCACCTCTAACACCTAAAATACCTCAGTAATTTCTAAAGTGTATCCAGCACCAATATGTTGACGAAACAACTGAAAAACAGGCCATCATAGACTAGATACTGTGTAATGAGAAAGAAATAATTAGCATTCTAGTTGTACAATGAGTATAATAAAATATAATAATAAAAAAGTCTTCATCAAATTGGAGACTAATGTAGCTGAATCAGAGACAAGATCCTGAATCTAAATAGAGGTAACTATAAAGGTAGGACGCACAAATTGCTTGAGATATTTAGGGGAACATTACTTAAAGGGATGATGCTGGAAAGGCAATGGCAGACAATCAAAAAGTGCATGGGTGAACTGCAATGGTTTATTTCTGTTAGGTGCAAAATTAAATGGGAAAGATGGCCAAACCATGGCTTACAAGGTAAATTAGAGGCAGTATTAGATTCAAGAAAGGAGATACATATTGATCAGAAAAAACAAATGACATCAGTTTAAAATTCAGCAAAGAAAAGCAAAGGGATTGATTGGAGGGAAAATATAGTAAAACAGCAAGCCTGCAGGGAACATAAAATTTATTGTAAATGTTTCTATAGTTATGTGAAGAGAAAAGGATTGGTGAAGACAAATGTAGATCACCTTACAGTCAGTAACAGGGGAATTTATTATGAGGGAGCAAGGAAAGGGTGACAGGGTTGCATTATTGATACAGGATGGAATAAATACGATTGCAGAAATAATCTTGAAACAGAAGACGCAGAATTCATGTGGGTGGAGGGACGAAATGAAAAGGGCAAGACAACACTGGTAGGAGCAATATTAAGATCCCCTAACAGTAGCTACACTGGAACAGAGAATAAATCAGGAAATTGTGAGGCATGTAAAAAAGACAGTATATTAATCATAAATGATTTTACATTTTCATGTAGTTTGGGATAATTAGATTGGCAGCAGAATCTATGATGAAAAATTCAGTGTATTCAGAATAGTTACCTAGAACACTGTCATGGAACCAACCAGGATCAGTTTCTTTTGAATCTGTGGCATGTAGTAAAGGATGTCAGAGTAAAAGATCCCCTTGGAAGCAGTGACCATAATATGGTAGAATTTAACATTCAGTGAGAGGCAGCAACTTGGGTCAGAAACAACTGCGTAATTACCCTTAATTAAATTTGGCAAAGGATTGAGGCCACAATTGGCTGAAGGGTGGACTGGGAAAGGAGTTTAGCAGCAAAATGATTGAGGATCATAGGCAGCAATGTTCATGGCACACAACAAATAAATATTCCAGCAAGGAGGATTCTTGAAAAGGGATAAGTCAACCATGGTTAACCAAAGAGGTTAACAATAGCACCAGATTGAAAGAAAAAAATATAATGCAACAAAAATTAGTGGTGTGACACTAGAAATTTTTGAAAACCAAGCGCTATTAAAAAAAAACTAAATCTAGTAAATAAATAAAATAATAACATGACAGACAACAAAAGATTCTTTAAATACATAAAAAGGAAGAGAGACGCCAAAGTGAACATAGACTCCTTGGGGATGATACTGGCGAAATAATAATGAGGAACCTCAGGGAATGGCAGAGGAATTGAATAAATACTTAGTATTAGTCTTCACAGTGGAAGACATTAATAATGTCCCAAAATTATGAAATATTCATGTCAAATAGGAGAAGAAATAAATGATTAGATTCCCTACAGTGTGGAAACAGGCCCTTCGGCACAAACTGACCCTCCGAAGAGTAACCCACCCAGACCCTCTGACTAATGCACCTAACACTATGGGCAATTTAGCAGGGCCAATCCACCTGACCTGCACATATTTGGACTGTGGGAGGAAACCGGAGCACCTGGAGAAAACTCACGCAGACACAGGGAGAATATGCAAACTCCACACAGACGGTCACCCAAGGCTGGAATCGAACCTGGGATCCTGGAGCTGTGAGGCAACAGTGCTAACCACTGAGCCACCATGCCCCCCGCCTCTAGTGAAATACAATACATTTCACTCGAGGATAAAAAGTTCTATGAGGAAAGAAAAATGGTGGTGCTGGTTGGGGGTGGGGAGAACAGAAAGACACAGAAACATCAGCATCTATAATACCTCTTCCTGGTCCTGGTCCTGGTCCTGGTCCTGAACACCCAAAAACAACAGATTTCACTGTTACTGATGGTAAATCTTTGTGAAGCTCAGTCTTCATAAATACAGCTTAGGCCAAGCTCTATGCAATGCATTCCCAATTCACAGGATATAATGAAGTGACAAAGAAGAGTGACGCCTTTAAATGATCACCACCTAAAACCATACTCCTTTTTGATTTTAAATGTGATAATTAGTGATTTCTTGGTTGATATACCTTAAGTAATAAATAATTTTACTTTAACAGTGTGCTTTAACATCAAATAAGCAGAACTAATGTATCTTAAATAAACAGACTAACTTAAGATGCTATAACCAGCAACTCAAATAGGCATAAAATAAATGGACAATGATTATCCTTTAAATGTGGACATTTTAATTGATGGGGAAGGAGTTGGAATTCTAACCAACTAAAGTGACAGAGAATCTCTAACATTTTCACTAATGACCATAAGACATAGGAGTGGAAGTAAGGCCATTCGGCCCATCGAGTCCACTCTGCCATTCAATCATGGCTTATGGGCATTTCAACTCCACTTACCAGAGCTTTATAAAGTCTCAGTAGCACAACGGTGCTTTTATATTCCAACCCTCTTGAGATAAATGACAACATTGCATTCGCTTTCTTAATCACGGACTCAACCTGCATGTTTACCTTTAGAGAATCTTCAACTAGCACTCCCAGATCCCTTTGTACTTTGGCTTTATGAATTTTCTCACCATTTAGAAAGTAGTTCATGCTTGTATTCTTTTTTCCAAAGTGCAAGACCTCGCAATTGCTCACATTGAATTCCATCAGCCATTTCCTGGACCATTCTTCCAAACTGTTGAGATCCTTCTGCAGCCTCCCCACTTCCTCCGTACTACCTGCCTGCCAACCTAACTTCGTATCATCGGCAAACTTCGCTAGAATGCCCCCAGTCCCTTCATCCAGATCATTAATATATAACGTGAACAGCTGCGGCCCCAACACAAAACCCTGCGGGACACCGCTTGTCACCG